>NC_133662.1:99853688-100021188 GCF_037893015.1 Macrotis lagotis | reverse complement strand
GTGGAATGCTATCATGCAATAAGAAGTGGTGAACGATATAGTTTCTGAGAAACCTGAAGTTTGTATGAACAAAAAAATGAGTAGAAACAAAATAACATATACAACAGCATTGCAAAAACAAGCTATTTTTGAAGAATGAAGAAGCAATACATTGGTCAAATGTGATTCTAGAGAACCAGTAATAAAGAACCTTCTGACAGAGAGGTATCTTTATTTTCACAATGCACAATCTGCATTGTGAGACTCAGTGTCACATATGACCTCTTTGACAATTTGTTTTGCTAGCTTTTCCTGATTACTATTATTGGTTTCATTTTTTAAAAATTGAAAAAATTTGGATCAATGTACAACATGGAAACAATGTAAAGACTGACAAATTGCTTTCTGTGGGGGGGGGGCTGGGGGAGGGAAGTGAGATTGGGGAAAAATTGTAAAACTCAAAAAATCTTTAATTAAAAATTGAAAAAAAATATTAAAAGAAAGGCAAAAAAGAATAATTAGATGGGATGTGATTTATACAAAAGATAGTGGAAAGAAAGCCAGTCCTGAAGCCAAAAGTCCTGAGTTTAAATTCCACATCTAATACATACTGACTATAAGATTCCATAACTTCTTAATGCTCTAGGAAATGTTCTAAGACAGAGGAGATGCTGAAAAGTATCCTAAGAAATTTCAATTAAAACCCAGACCCAATTTTTAGCTTTATAATTAATCTGCTAAATGTACAATAATTCTATTCTTTGGCAAGATTACTTAAAAATGATTCAAATATCAAATTATTTTGGAAATGCAAAAGAAATATCAAGTCACACTAGTACCCAAATTTATATCCTCAACTCTTGCTCAAAGGTTAAAGAAAGATGCTAAATGATAACAAACCACACATAACTGACCATCTACAACTGAAATCACTTCATTCTAGATGAGGCTATTATTCAATATTCAATATTCCTTCACCACAGTTATTTCAGATCTTCTCCTTTCTCCTTCAATTCCAAAATCAACAATTACTATTCACCATCCAAGTCCTTGAATTAACTAGATTGGACAATCTTTTGTGAAAGTAGGCATGGTAAAATGGATAGAAAGCCCATCTGAAACAGACAGGATCAACACTTCTGAACACTTACTGTGTTCTGTGATCCTGAACAAGTCATTTAACCTCTTAGGACTCTAGATAATTCTTCTTTTTTAGGTTTTTGCAAGGCAAATGGAGTTAAGCGGCTTGCCCAAGGCCACTCAGATAGGTAATTATTAAGTGTCTGAAGCTGGATCTGAACTCAGGTACTCCTGACTCCAGGGCCTGTGCTCTATTCACTGCGTCACACCTAGATAATTCTTAAAAACTAAATGTTGCATAGATGGTGCCAACTTGCAATAGCATTACTTATCTTCTTCAAAATACCAACTTTTCTATGACTCCAATTATATCTTTTTTCTCCTCTTTCTTAGGATATTGAACTCATAATAATTATCTTTATTATCTTTAATTTCTCCTTCACCACTGGTTTATATACTACCTTCAAACATGCATAGATATTTCCATATTAAAAATAATTTAAAACCCCAACTTAACTTGACATTGATTTCATTTTGAATCATTTTTACCTTCTAGTCTATTTTCACTTATGACCAACCCTTTGTCACTACTTTCTTAACCCCAGACAGTACTAACATATTGCAATTTTTTCCAGACAAATCAAATGGCTTTTGCTAATCTCTAATATCTATGCTTATTCCAGATTGTAATCTTTTCTTTTCTTGACTTTATTAACACTATAGTTATATTCTACTAATTCTCTAAAATTTCTCTTATTCCCTTCTATTGTGGCTATTCTTTCTTCTCCTAGTTCTGAGGTATGTCAAGGACCCTTTGCCCAGGAGTACTTTGAGTCTCAGACTTTTCTTCTCTCTGTATATAACCTCTTTCAGGTATGGCTTCTTGAGTTTAGGGACTGTCACCCTCATATTTATAGACCCTTTAGCATCTAGTAATGCTGAGTATGATAAATGTTACATTGAATGGAAGTGGTTTCAATAATTATCTCTTTGCTTATGAATCAAAAAGTCATTTACCCTAATCTCTCATTCAATCTAACTGCATTTTTTACATTGACAAACTTTGGTTCTCATATGTAAGCCTTTCTATGATATTCTGATTATGATGAAAAAATTAAAAGTTCACATATATATATATATATATAAAGTTGTTTTTAATATGTGTTCAAGGAATATCAAAACATCTCTAAGAGCCTTTCAAATGACCTATGAGGTCAAAATTATTTTCATATAATACTAAGGTATCTTAATTTCTAAAGCTTTAAATACCAATGGATAAAAATCAACATAAAAAACTCTTTTCAGGGTGGTCACATATTTTTAAGCATATAAAAGGAAACTAAAGCCAAAAAAGAGTTTGAGAACTTCTAATTTACAAAACTTCGATCAGTTCTCTTAAGTTCATTTAAAGTCTTACTTCATTGATGGTAACTATTCTAATCATTTTAACTCACCATGAACTCTTATCAAAAAAAATCACAATATTTGTTGTTTTTACCCTATTTGGGGGTCAGTTAAGTCAATCTGATTTAGCCCTCTCTTTTTCCTTGAATAGTTTTGGTTTACTCTCCTTATATTGTAAGCTTCATAAGATGATGATTATGATGATGATGATGATGATATTAATGATGCATTTCAATGACACATTGTATAGTGTTGGGGGGCAGATAGGTGGTGCAGTGGATAGAGCCACCTTGGAATCAGGAGGACTGAAGTTCAAATCCTGCATCAGTCACTTGATTCATTTTAGCTGTGTGATCTTGGCCAAGTCACTTATCCCTGATTGTCTCACATCCAGGACCATCTCCAGTCGTCTGGACTCATATCTGGCCACTGGACCCAAAGGTCCAGGAGGAGAAAGCGGAGGAGAAAGTGAGGTTGATGACTTGACACAACATCCCCTCACTCAAATCCATTTCATATGCTTGTCATGGCGTCATCTCCATGATGCTCTTCTTCAAAGTCAAAGGACAAAACATAAGTATAGTGTTGGAAGTAGCAGGTATTCTCAAAAATACTTAACAGAAATTGAAAAATCTTAGTTTTAATAGAAAGTTATTTCTAAATTTGAAATACTTTGCTGTAACTTCTACCCATTGGTTTCAGTTCCAGGACAATATAAATAAATATAATTTCTTTCCATGTGACAGCTTTTCAAACATTTAATAAGAACATCTAAAGAATAATATAATCAGAAAATATATTGGAAGTCATCTTTTCATTCAATTTCCCTCATATTACACTGAGAAGTTAATGTTTTGAATTGAGTTGAACTGAACTAAAATGAATTTCATTCAACATTCTGATACTGAAAATGTCATGTGCACCTGAAATTGTGATTCAGTTTTTAAAAACTGAACAAATGTATTCAATTTTAACTCAACATATAGATTAGGACTTGAATCATGATGATTACCCCCAACCAATCTTATCTGAGTTTTTCATTGATTATCTACAAAGAACAAAACAAGATGACAACAAAAACATTCACAAAAAAGTAAAAAGTAGTCTAAGTTAAATAGATTAGGAATAGGACCATTCACAGGAGTTCTGGCATCAAAGATATTTTAAAGAAAGTGAGGTTTATGAATGTTGGATGACATTAGCCCCAGGTTTTTTTTTTAACCTGGATAATTATTTTTATTTAGTGTTTATTCTGGTTTTTACTATATTCCTTTAATTTATTATATTCTTTACAAATATTACAAATTTCCAAAGGTCTATACTGTGGCATTACCCAATATTCAACGAATAAATAATTACAAAAAATTTATTAAACATGTACCAAAAAACTAATGAGCACTGGAGATAGAAATACAAAACTAAAAAGTCCCTGCATGCAATGAGCTTATTTCTATAGGAAAGTATATCTCTAGGGAATAAGGCAAAGCAAGTTTAAGTTAATAAAAAAATTTTCTTGTCATTTTGATCAAATATGGTGTAATTACTTTTGCTGAAATTTTATCCACATTTAATTATCCTGAAACATTTTTTTCAAATGTACTCAATTCTTTAAGAAGGCACCAAACTACTAACTTATTTTAGTCAGAAACAACTAGTGTCATGTCAATGAAATCTAGCTTTTAAGTTTCTCTGTCTTTGGTGGCTCTTATATATTTCCATTTCATAGAATTCTAGAATTTTCTATCTGGAAAATAATAACCAAAATGATCTAGGTCAAAATTCTAATTTTATAGAGGATGATACTGAAAGCAAGAGATATTAGTAGTAGAAGAGAAAATTTATTCAAGTCATATTTAAAGAACAGTATTAATTGACAGGTAAGAATGTTAATAAATACTTTTAATCCTATTTGACAGGAAATATCTCTAAAACTTTCACCAAGTTTATTTGTTTAATAATTTTATGGCAAGAGGAATATGAAAGTGGGACTATGGTAGTGGTGAGGAGGAAAGTTTGAGAGAACTCATTGCACTTCAATTTCAGAAAGTACACAATAAAAAATAATTTCCATTTTTATCAATATAAACTCCTTAATATATTTTTGATTGTACCTTACATGTCTTTTCTCTTCTCTATCAACAATCTCTCACCATTCCATTTGTACTATCTTCTAACATGCTTTTGAAATAAAAATTTTCCAGTTTCATTTTACATTATTCTCAGTCCTTCCCAGGCAAATTGCCCTGTTTCCCATATACTACACTCCATTGCTTGCCTCCAAATCTTTGGACAAGTGAAATATTATGTCTAGAATACTTTCTTTCCTTCTTTCATCTTGCAGAATGCCTTGCATGTTTTGAAGTAGAGTTCAGAGGCCATTTCTTATAGATCATTTTTAATCCATCCTTTTATCATCACTTTCTCCCTCCTGAATTTTCCTTTGCATCTATTTGTGTGCTTTCTATATCTTCCCAAAGGAAAGCCAATTCCTTAAGTGTTAGAATTATTTTGTTGTTGTTGCTGGTGTTTTTTGGTTTTGCATTCCCAGAGGACAGAGAATACCTTGCATAGAGTAGATCAAATGAATTGAATTGTTCTGAAATAAATTTTATTTCATTGCACAACTCATTTCTAATTCTCTATGCAAAACACCTTTCACAGATTCAGCTATGGAAACAAGTATGAAGATCCTCAAATGAACTATTACAAAATTATTTCTTAATTTTAAACTTCTTTCAGAGACATGGTATGTAAATTAGGAAAAGTGTTCCCCCTATGTATTATTGTCCACTGGATGTTTTGAAATTTCCCTGAACTTGTGTTCCTTAATTTATACTACAATGATTTCCAGTTCCATATGAAACTGAAAGTGTAATATTCTTGCACAGAAAAAAATGAACATGTATAAAAATGTAAAATTGTCCATCACTACATTCCTCTAATTTGCCCTCCTACTTTCCCCTAAATCTGAGTTTGAGCTTTTTTTTTTATAACTTTGTGACCTAGTTTCTTATTGCAGGATATTAATCACATAGTAGAGCCATAACAAAAGAAAAGTACCTCCCCACTTTGAACATAGATTCTATAAATGAAGAAATCTCTTCCTACAATGCAATGTAGTGGTGTTCACTCAACAAAGACCACATCAATGAAGTAGTTCACTTGATCCTTCCAACTTTTACTCCCTTTTCTCCAGTTCTTAGGTACTACTTGAATGAGAGAGGGAAAAATCAAGTCTAATTGACATTAAGGGGAGGCAAATTATTTATGTTGGCTTCGTCAACTTCCCTTCCATCCCTAAGGAAGTAGAAAGAGGCTAAAGGGAATAAAAAAGAATCATGGTCATAAATCCCAGGGAGGAAGGGAAGAAGGATGTCAATAAATTAGCCTGCTATAATTTTTTAAATATGCTATTATAGACTGAGTATATATCAAAATATAGGATCAAATAAAAATAGTTATACAGCTAGAAGACTGCAATAATTTTCACTTCTCAAAAAAATTTTTAATGCAGTTTAAAATCTCCAAATAGATCTATATCATCAACATTTATATCAATTATAATTATGTATATCAAATCTTACAGTATTAAATTTGTAAAAGAATAATAATTATGATAATAAAATAGCTTATAACCCAAACTACCTTTAAAAATGATGACAAGAAAATTAGTATAAGAACTCCCACTTTGCATGGTATTTTATTGTTTCTAAAGCTATTTCTTCAAACAAGCCCATGGGATAGGTAAAGTAACTATCTTCTCCATTTTATTGGTGAGACAATGGAGAGAAAGAGTCAAATGACTTGCTCACAGCTACAGTGATATAGCTATCTTTTCCATTTTACTGATGAGACAAGTGGAGCTAAAAAAGTCAAATGGCCTGCTTGCAGTCACAAAGTATTACCTCTATGTGAACCAAGGACTACTGATTCCAAATCCATTGTTCTTTCCACTTCAGCATGATACATATGCCATTAACTTTTCCATCCCACTAGCACATAAAATACAAGAAAAATAAACAAACATAATTTTCAAGTTAGAAGTCCCTCTATATTCTCAGGAATAGTTGTCTAGAAAAGGCAACACTGAAGGCAGTAATATCTAATTATTCTTCCTTTTTTCCTCAATGAGAATGTGGCTCCAACAGAAAAAAACATACTGACAAATACTATAAGGGCAACCACTCTCAGCTGTTATACTGTGACATATTGTGGGTAAATCTTGTTTTCAAGTTTGTGAACAGGTCAGATTTACACATTCATTTGATTTACTTATTTTCTTGACATTTTTCTCTACCATCTAGAATAGTTAGCACCTGCTCTGCTTAAATAGTTACTTTATTGACATATTAGCCTTCTCCTTTCTCTAGGGAACTGAACAAGGATCAATAATGGTGGAAATGGAAAAATGACCTCAGATGACAACTTAGTGTGACTTTATGAACTTATTCAAAGTGGATTTCTAGTACAATAGAGTCCCCCCCCGCCCCCATCAAATACAATTCAACGGAACAACAAGCATATATTCAATGTCTACAATGTTCCAAAGCCCTGTGCCAGCTGCTAGTGAAACAAAAGGGGGAAAAAATGAATATAGTTCCTAGTCTCCAAGGTACTTACATTTTCCTAGTCTCCAAGGTACTTGCATTCTAAGTATAGGTAGGTACATACAAATAATATATAAAATTATTTGGGAGGTAAGAAAATGGAGAGGCATTAAAAATTGATAAAATAAGATGGTTCACAAGTAAGAAGTGATACATAAGCTAGGCCTTAAATATAGCAAGTGATTTCAAGAGGAAACAGTGAGAAGGAGAGCATTTCTTAAAAAAAAAAAAAGAAACATTGAAACTATGAATTGGTATTTCTAGTGATGATTTATTATTCAGAGATATTGTAGATATAGATATTCAGATAGAGTGAAGATAGGTATGTTTGAATATCTATGATAGAAAAGATTATAAAAACAGTTTTCATTACCATGATACATTAAGGATTTCAGAACACTTTAAATGTACCATTTGTTTTCAGGAGAATGTTAAGTTGGTGGAAAAGAATGTTTGACTTAGAGTCAGAAAACTTTATCATGTTTGTTTCTGATCTTCCAATTGCTGGCTATGCTACCTTAGGTAAAAGAATTATACTCTCTGAGACTCAGTTTCCTCCTATGTATAAAAGGGATACTAACATTTCTACTACCTTCCTCAAGGAGCTGTTCTGAAGAACAAGTAAGACAGAAAACAAAACAAAATATAATTATACCCTTAAAAACAAAAATTAGCAGAACCTCAAAAAGTTGCTAGTGTTAAATATTATCGTGATAGTAAATTATTTCTTAAAAAAAGGAAAGTAATGTGTTTTAAAACTACCTAGAGTCAAGAATAATGCAGGAGGAAAATATTTTCATAGTTTTATTTATATAAAATAAACTAATAGGCACAAATGACTCAAAGTCTTCCTTGACAAAAAAAAAATGGAATTCAATAATTCAGCTTATAATTTTCCCCATATACTTTAAAGAGGCTGGTACTCAAACAGTACTAGAACATAAAGATTTCTGTATTGTTGAATTAGGCATTTCATATTTTTCTTCATTGCTTCATTGTCTCCTTCAAAGTCTATGTCTTCAGAAAAAGAGAGAAGCTGAGTTCCCTCCCCTTTTCAAATTGATGCAAGGGTGTTCCCTCATACCATTATGATGATAGTCTCTTTCATGTAGAAACTGCCCTTGATATAGGTTCAATTCCCAAAAACAAAAGCCTCCAAACCTTACAAAATCATGAGACTACCTCCAAATACAGACCTATTTACTTTTAGATTACCATTAAATAACTACTTAGGAATTCCCTCCCATTTTCATTCATTCATCAACCCAGCCTAACCATCTTTTCTTTTTTTCTTTTTTTTTTAGGTTTTTGCAAGGCAATGGGGTTAAGTGGCTTGCCCAAGGCCACACAGCTAGGTAATTATTAAGTGTTTGAGGTTGGATTTGAACTCAGGAACTCCTGACTTCAGGGCCAGTGCTCTATCCCTTGTGACACCTAGCCACCCTAACCATCTCTTCTTGACTGATTTCATAAATCATTTATAATGTTCTATTGTGTGTTTTCACATTTATTATTACAAGTTCAACATGTAGAAAAACACAAAGAAAATTTTTGCTTGTTTGTTTTTTTAAATAGCAAATTCTTTAGCTGGATAGCTTCTTTTCCTAATCCAGGAAAAAAAATGCAACTTTCCTTTGAGAAATATATCATCTCTTCTTCCTAATTTTAACTCTGAATTTGTCCATTTTACAGTTCAGCAAAGTCCATTTTTAACAACATTTTTTGATCATTGCATGGGAAAATAATATTCAAAATTTGCAATGTGATTCTTTTTTTTTCTGATAGAAATCTGGCAGAGTATAATAGGGAACATAGAAGACTTGTGAAGGAATTGAATTTGAGGGACAACTTGGCCATTTGCCATCCAGCCATGTAGTTACCAAGCCAGCTTTATAACTGTCAAAGACTCTTTCCCCATTCTGTAAAATGGAGACTACAATGTTAGTATTTACCACTTCCCAAACATTAAACAGCTAGATAAACATCAGTTATTTTTCTAAAACTGACTATTGCTATTCACAGCTATTTCTCACAAGACATCCATCCTTTCAAGCATAAGATGAACTCTGGGCTCAATTCCAAAGAAGTTTTGTCTGTAATGAGAAGAAAGCTAGTGGACGTTTTTCTTAGTCCTGGAGAAGTATGGCATCTAAGGAGAAAGAGGCTAGCATAACCAAACTCCTAGGGCACAAATTATTTTAAGCTAGGTTTGGATTCATTGTTATCTAGGTACTACTCAAAATGGAAGCAGAAAAATACTAAATTTGTAATTTCAATTAGGTATACAATTGACATTTTTTTCCTACATGCTAGGTCCATCCCTATTTATATTCTTTCCAATTGATCCACAATATTTCTTATTTATACATAACTACTTGAATGTTGTCACTCCCATTAAATTGTGAGCTTCTTGGGAGCAGATACTGCATCTATGATCCTTAACACAGTACTCAATAAATGCTCGTGACTTAACATGATTACACACAAAATAAAATAATAAACACAAATGACTCAAACCCTTCCTTAATAGAAAAACAATACAGGATTCAATGACTTAGCTTGTAACTTTTCCTATATACTCTAATTAGATTGAAACTCAAATCTTACCAGAACATAAAAGATTTCTGTACTGCTGAATAGGCAGTACAGAAATCTTTTATGTTCTTTCTCTTCATCTCCTCCCTGTCTCCTTCAAAGTCTATGTCTTTGATTAAGAGAGAACAGGAAATTGAGTATCTTCCCATTTTCAAATCATCATTCCATTGATGATATTCTCTTTCATGAAGAAACTGCCTTTGATATCAATTCAACTCCCAGAAATCAAGACCTACAAATCCTTCAAAATCATGAAGCCAACTCCAAATGTATACATATTTATCTCTAGATGGAATATTTAATATCCACTCAGAAACCAAGCCAAAGAGGCAACCAGGGCCCCAGGTAGAAGCTCACTTTTTCTAATCCTTTACTCTAGTGAGTCTGTGGTCATATAGTTGAGAAGAAATTGCCTTTCCTAAGCCCTTACTGAAAATCTTAAGAGATTCATGATGCCGCTTGGAAGATCCAAGGAAGAGGAAGCAAAGCTCGTACTCTCTTCTTTTGGCAGACTCATTAAGTGGGAAAAAGATCAAAGAACTATCTATACTTTGCAACTTCTTAACAAAATGCCAAAAGTGAATCATCTCTGATATGACAATGTTGAGTCATTTACATAGTAAATCAAAAACAGGCAGGGAACATTTTGCACTATT
Organism: Macrotis lagotis; assembly: GCF_037893015.1. Lineage (NCBI taxonomy): Eukaryota > Metazoa > Chordata > Mammalia > Peramelemorphia > Peramelidae > Macrotis > Macrotis lagotis. The sequence goes on along the minus strand of NC_133662.1, from coordinate 100,010,867 downwards.
CACATTATATTTTGTATATTCAAAATTGCTTTGATAAAAAAATAAAAATCATACCTTGAAATCAATTTCTTCATAAAAGGAAAAATAAATTGTTGCTAAAAAAGCAGAGCAAACAGAAGCAAGAAAGTTTATTAATACATATTTTAATTGCTCTTATAAGGAAAGTGAGAAAGGAGATGAAGTGCTGTAGTAAAAACCTAACAAACAGGAAAGGGAGACAAATGGAAAGAAAAGCAGCCACTATAGGAATCATGGCATTTTCAGAAGAATATTTCGCTCTGCTGTTTGGGAAAAGAGTATCCTTGGGTGATGGACAACAAAAGTCCTGGCTTGTAGTGCATAGGAGGACAAAAAAGGTCATGAGGATTTTTCAGACTTCTCAAAGACTTAATATGACATTGTTCTTTTAAAAGACAAAGTTGTGAAAATATGACACAAAATGTTGGCAGCTGCAAGGACAGGTTTTAAAATTTGACTGAACCAGGTAGTAGACAGGTCTTGAAGTGGACAGGCCTTAAGGGACATTTCCAAGACCTAAGAGCTAAAGTAGCTTGACCTTGCACTATCAAAAGCCTCAGGAGCACATTTGGCCATCTGTGCATCAGTCTAGATTCAGGATTCTAATCTCCAGACAAGGTAAAATAAAATTCAGTAACAGTAAAACATTACAAACTGACAGGTGATCCAGGAATAAAATAAGCAGAGGGTTATGGGTTATAAGAGTTTGTTTTTCTCCATAAAACCAGCTAGCCAGATTAGAAAGGCCACATGGCATGGTAGGAAAGATAATCAGTAAAGTCAACATGTATATATCAAGTCCATTTATTAAATACTAACAATGCTCTAAGAACACGAAGATAGTAGAAAACTGTCTCTGCACTGAAGAACCTTAAATGCCAATTATCTTACCTTCTCTTTACTTAGCCTTGGTTTCTTCATTTGTAAAATAAAGGTAATTCACTAAATCTGGGATTCTTAACCTGGATTCTATTAACGTGCTGTCTTTATTATTCTGATATATTTAAATATCATTTATTTCACTACTAATCATACGCATTTTGGTTTATGTATTTACTATTATTGTGAATAGGGAGTGCAAAGATTTAAAAAAAAAATGCCAAAGGATTTAGGACATAAAAACATTAAAAACTATAAAGTAAATTATTTCAAACATTCCATTCAGGTCTCTGCTTATCCCTTTGATAGAGATTTCCAGAGCAACAAGGTACAGGTTTTCCCTTTCCTGTCCTTTGATGATGCAAAAAATTTGAGCTATACTAGAAATTATCATGGAACTAGCATATTATTTTGTGTCACCATAGCACCTTCCTAGATAATAATTTGCTGAAATGAATCTCTCTTAATGTGAATATATATATATATACATATACTGAATTGTAGTTCCAATTAATTTTATTTATGCATTTATGCATTCAAATACAGAGCAGTGACAAATGCATGAGGGAAAAGAATGTATTGATGAATAGATGCATTATGTACACCTAATGCCATTCATAAATTCAACTGATAAAATGTGCTGATCACTCATTTACTACTAATCTGGTCTAATATTAGAAAACTTTAAGATGTCAAGAGTAAATGTTTTATGTGTGTGTGTGTGTGTGTGTGTGTGTGTGTGTGTGTCCATAGAACTCAAGTATTTGACAGATCTACAAGTTTATCTAAAGTCTTAACTAATTTTAAAATCGTGATCTGTATTCCATGTTTTCATCACTTCAATATGTAGCTACCATTTTTCATATGAAAAATAATAATACCTTTCTTTCACAGAAAAAAAGGCATGCACTTGATATTTATGATGGGAAGCTAAATGTAAAATTTTCAGCATTTTTTTGATGCTCTAATAGACTGCTTTAAAGTAAAGTCATAACTCATATGTGGTGGTAAAAAAATACATTCTAGATTGCTTACTCAAAATTCTTTTCATTTTAATTATCTTTTGATAAAATATCATTATTATCCCAACAGAAAATGAATAGTTTATGAAAGATAATGAATGAATGGATTTGTGTGTAAATTTGTGATTATGATTTTGACATTGATTATGAAAAGATAAAATGATGCACCTTAGCATACATACCATAAACCATAATCTGGGCACCCTTCAACAGAAAAAATGCATCATCCTAAAACATATGCCAGTTCAAGGGAGTTAATGGAAAGTTTAATTTTAAAAATTCTATCTTTGAAAAAAAATATAGTGTTTCATTATCCCTATAAAATAAACCTATGACCAGGTAGAAACAGTTGTGAGCAGAGAGTGAGCTCTAAAAACAAATTACTGCAAGTCAAAGTTTGCAAGGAAAACTATAAAAAGTCAACATTAATATCCAACATTAAATTCAAGATACCAGTTTCACATTTTGACTTCCCCATTTATTCTACAGATAACATACTTTCAGTCACCCAGGCTGGAAATCTTGGGAGTAACCTTTGACTCCTTTGTGTCCTGCAACCTTCACATTTGCCAGATGATTTTTATTCTTTTTTGCCTCAACAAAATTCTCCTCCTTAAAGCTATTTTTGTTTATGATCATTATCACCATCATCACAGTCCCACTAACAGCAATTTCAATTACAATCTCATTGCTTCTCATCTGGACAATTTCAATAATCTGATGATACTTTCCATTTGTCCAGTTGCTCCCTTTCTAATCCATTCTATGCACCCTGATTTATTTTTCTAAAGGACACGTCTGATTATGTCACCTCTCTGCTGTAAAGCTTTCAATGACTTCCCATTATTTACAACATTAATCCTAGATATCTTAAAATATACTCCAAGTTTCTCCATACTATATCCCCAGTCTGTCTTCCCAGTTTTAAATACTGTTCCCCTACATAGATACTATGTTCTGATCAAATTGAACTACTCACTATTTTTTAAATAAGCTCTGCCCTTTCCTGCCTCCTCACTTTTGATCTTGCTTCTTCAATCTAAAATCCCTTGTTTTTACACGGTGTTTATCTTTTTTAAAAGCTATCCTTTCTTCAGAGTCCAAATAAAATGCATCTCCTACCATGATTCTCCCCAGGTGGAACAACTCTTCTAAATAAAAATAATACTTGCTATTGGCACATCACACTCTGCTTGAACCTATAATCATCTGGGTAGCTGACTGTACTTTCTCTTTCAGAGCTGATAAAGTTCTATGACAGCAATGCTATTCTTTACTTATCTTTGGATCTTGAACAGTATCTACTGTGGTACTTTGCATGAATTCTGTATATTTGATGAAAATTGTAACATAGAGTAAATACTTATGCATTGGGGTCCTAAGCATCTGTTGAACCAAGTAGTACTGGAAAAATACTGGGCAAATTTGATCATGTAATTTCTAGTGATTTTTTTTAGTTACTTTTTTTAGAAATTTAAGTTTTTACAACTTTTCATTCATCACTTTATGATTTGTGATATGGAGTACCTGACTCCCAATCTCATTTCTCAAATGTAATACCTAGGATAAGTCACTGCATTCCCTTTCTTTATACCAAATCAATATTTATGACTATAGAGAAATAAATTAAAATGCAAATTACTTATACACTATCTCTAACCATCAATTTGTGTGTCTTTGTCTAAAAGTATCTATATATGTAACATGCTATAAATAAATAGGTTTTATACATGTAGGTATAAATTGATTATATATAACATGTATATAAACATATTCTATATGCATCACTTGTCTATTTAAATGTTGGCTCTTTCATAGCATGTAATCTTCTTAAGGGTAGGGAAATATTTTTTTTACTTTCCTCCTGAGTGCATAGCATAGTTATTGACCTATATTAAGAAGTTAATAAATATTTGTGGACTTAATAATTTATGTAATTTAGATAGCTAGCCATAGTATGTTCTCAAAATTGGCTCATTTCTATATTTTTCTTCAGGCTGAACCTACAGTTTCATTATTGTAGCCAGTTTATTATATTAGTTTACTCCAAACACATGTTGTAGACCTTGTAGCCTTAGAGACTTGCTTAAGACACCAAGAGCCTAAATGTTTGCCGAGGGTAACCAAATATATATCAGAGGCTATACAAACCTAGGTCTTTCTGACTCTGAAATCAGCACCTTTTATACTATATCATACTATCTTTCATATTTAAAGAAACTATTTGGATTAAAGAATTCTACTGAAGGTGTAGACAAATGATATAGTCTCTCAAAGAGTAGTCTAACAGATAGATTCACAAAACATATTGATACAGTCAATCAATTTGAAATGTCATTCTTTTGGGGGTAGGTAAGTGGTGCATTAGATAAGACATCAGGGCTGAATTCAGACTTAATCTGAGACAGTTTCTAGGCATGTGACCCTAAGAAAGCTGCTTAACTTCTGTTTACTCAATTTCCTCCACTGAAAAGTGGGGATAATACTATTATTACTTTCATGGGTTGCTGAGGAGATCAAGCAAGATAATAACTGCAAAGTGCTTAGCATTTTACATAACAGGAGTTATAAAATTGTTACCTATTAATGTTAATAATATTTTTCAAGTGATAAATCCTTAGTTATACTCTCAAAAATTCCAATTATATTTAATTCCAAATGTTACATTTGGCCATATGATATATAACTAAATTTATTTCCATTGCAGTTTTATTCTCCTATTTGACAGATTTTCTGGAATCAGATTGTTAGACTTTTAAAATTATTAATATGTTATAAATATGAGAGAATATTTATGAACCTGACATAAAGGATAAAGTACCAGACTTGGAGTCTGCAAGCTATTCTTGATTTCAAATCTCACCTCTAATACTTTCTGTGAGACCCTGGATAAGTGATTTAACCTTTCAGTACCCAGGTAAATTTCTATGGTGATAAGATTGCAGATGTTACCTAACTGCATTGATCAAGGGTTTTTCTTCACTAAGAGTTTCCTACTTCATTGAAATTATGAATCTAAACATCCCTAAAAACTATTAATATCTTGCAATTACAAGTTCTTATTTATTAAACTTATTAAGTATATAAATCAAATTTGGCATATCTAAAATGTCTAAATAGTGAACATGCATTTGAGGAGGAGAGAAAGGGGAGAGGAGCAATTTCTCATATCTGAAATATTTAATGAATTTGGTTTAAGTAAACTTCTGATCCATGATAAACCATATTTAATTGTTCTTATTCTTGCTTACAACTTTGTAGTAGTAGTAGTAGTAGTAGCAGTAGTAGTAGTAGTAGTAGTAGTAGTAGTAGTAGTATATTTTTAAAGAATACATTATTACTCCTTATCCTTATATATGAATGGTTTGGTCACATAGAATGATGTAACCATAATTAATACGATGATCCAAAAAAGAATTGAGTCTTGTGAAAAATTACAGTAGTCATTAAAATTAGATGTAAAATCAATGAATGATTAAAATGGAAATAATTTGCACTAAATATACTATTTAGTTGCAAATGCAATAAAGTTTAATTAATCTGTAAACCATGAACTCAATCATCTTAATTCATTCATTTTGCTACTTAGGTAGTGCTCTGACATAATCAGACATGAAAAAAAATCAATGGAAAGGCCAATGTAGTACTTGGGAGACAGGTATAACAACACCACCATGAAGTTGTCTATACATCCACTTACCACTCTCTCTCTCTCTCTCTCACCCTGGTAATCTCATAGTCTCTATTACAGCAAACTTTCCATTTTTCTTCCTTTCTGACAACTCTGGTTCTTTTTCCCTCCTATCTCAGAAGTTCTATTATCTCCCAATGCTCATCTCTTGGTCTACTATTCTTTTGTTTAGATCTTCATTATAATCTTGAACTCATAAACTCATAGAACCTCTATATGGATAACTTTAGAGGCACAATAACGCAGCAGAATTGATGCAAAAACTTGATTCAATCACTGTGTTACCTGAGTTAACCTGGGCAAGTCACTTTCTTTCTCTTTATTCCAGTTTCCTCATTTGTAAGATGGGGCAGAAAAGAACTAGCCTTACCTCTATGATATAGACTACTGATGAATACTACTATCTGTACACACAATTAAATATACTACTATCTATAAAATTATGGGACTGGACTCAACAGCATGTGAGATCTTTTCCAGCTCTAAATCAATGATCTGATGACTCCATGAACTTACTGATTTTGGTTTCTTTAAGACATGTCTATCTACTATCTGTCCCCCAAACATACATTTATAGTCCTACCACTTCTTTACTCATGATGTTTTTCTCATGTGGAATCCCTTCTTTCCCTTCACTTATTGAAATCTTAATCATGTTTCAAAGCACAACTCTAGGCTGATCCCCTACAAGAATCTATCCCTGACTTCTATCTACTCCAGTCTCCTATTCTCTGAACTTCAATGCACTTAACAACCATTTTTAACCAAGTTAAGTGGTTAATTGCTTTTTAATTGTTTCATGTACATTAATGTTGCTTCTTCAGCTACAATGGTAATTCATCGAAGACAGGAAAAATGTCTTTTATTTCCTGTATTCCTCCAAAGCACTAGCATTTTGTTGGGAGCAATTTCCTTATCTGTAATTAAGGGGGTTGTGTTAGATGATGATCTTTGAGATCTCTTTCAATTCAAGATCTTTTATTCTATGAATTATATTTCTTTATAGCACTTTCATTAACATCAATTAGTAAATGTAATAAATGTCATAGAAGAGAAATAATGGAAAATAGTAATAACTAACATTTATATTGGAGGTAGCAAGGTGGCACAGTGAATAGAATGATAGGCTTGAAATCAGGAAGATCTGAGTTCAAATTTGACCTCTGACACTATCTGTGTGACCCTGAGCAAGTCATTTAACCCATTTTGTCTCAATTTTCTCATCTGTATTATGAGTTGGAATAGAAATAGCAAACCAGTCCAATATCTTTTGCCAAGAAAACTCCAAGTTGGGGGTTGGGGCACAAAGAGTCATATACAACTGAAAATGACTGAAAAACAAGAATCATTATATTGTACTTTAAAATTGCAAAACATTCTGTGTAGTGATCTCACTGTATATTCACAAAATCCTTGTAAGGTAGTTGCAGATGGGAAAACTCAGGCCCAGAAGGAATGTGACTTGCCCAGACACTTAATAAGTGTCTGAGACTGAACTTGAACTGATGTCTTTCTGATTTTACCCTCTGTGCTCTGAGCTCTGTACTACCTAGGTGCCTAGGTAAGAGAATATAATAATTTTGACATCAAAAAAGTGCATTACAATGAAAAACATCTTTCTTAAAGAACAGATATTCAGTAAGCAACTCAAGCAGCTGTTCAATAGCAAAGAAATGAAATGTCCCCAAAGAAAAGTGGAAATAAGGAAATAAAATGACTGGAAATACAATATGAGAAGCTGAAGCATAGCAAATACTATTGAGAAACAATAACATTTGTAAGTCTATGCCAAGGTCTTTGATAAGGTTGTAACTACAAATGAAGGGACAATCTTTATACTAGTGCAGGATGAAATTATAATAATAGGTAGCATCTGTATGTAATGTGAGCTTTCAAAGCACTTTGCCATAGTATTTCATTTCATCTAATAACAATGGAGATGAGGATACTGAGGGTTTGGGAGATTAATGACTTTCCCATTTGCTAGCAAGTGGCAGCTTCAGAATTTGAATATAATTTCAAGTCTCTAAGTAAATCTTATAATTACATTCAGTTATCAATTTGATCTTTTAGGGCATATTTTCCCCTACTAGCAGTGATCATTACTGCATTACTACACCTGAATATGAAAGAAATGGGGATATCTAGAGAGAAATATACATTTATAGTTATTTCTATCAAACAGCCAATCAATAAACATTTATTATGTTGCTACTATGTGCCAGACAAAATATAGAGACTGGAGATAAGGAGAAGGGAAAGAGAAAGGGAGAAGAGGTAGATGTGGGAAAAAGGAGGAAGAAGGAGACAGGGAGATCATAGAAGAGGAGAGGGAGAAGGGGGAAAAGAAAGTGACAAAGAGAAAGAGGTAGAAAAAGAGAAGAGGGAAAGGGGGAGAAAGAAGGGGAGAGAGGCGAGTGGGGGGAACAAAACGAGAAGGATAAAGAGGGAGAGAGAACACAGTAGTAATGAGGTTCATAAAAGTTCTTATGGAGAAAGTGGCACCCAAGATGAACCTTGAATAAAGACAAGGTTTCCAAGAGGCAGGTGTAAGGAATGAATGTATTTCAAAAGGAAGGACTTGAACAAAAGAGAATGTTGAGTTATGGGACCAGTGAGTAGACCAGTTTGGATGGAATACAAATGTGTATGAAAGGAAATAATGTGAAATGTCCAGAAAGGTAAGTGGGGGTTTGATTGTGAAGGGATTTAAACGCCAGCATGAGGAATATGTATTTCTATAGTCAATAGGGAAATTTTTGAGCAGAGTAATGACATAATCAGACTTGTGCTTTGAGGAGATAATTTTGGTAGTTGAATAGAGGATAGATTGGCAAGGGGAAAAACTGGAAGCAAGAAGACCAATTAGAAGGCTATTGCAATAAATCAGGAAAGCTGGAAGGGACCTTACTGATTATCTAGTTCAATTCTCTCATTTTATAAGATAAGGAAATTGGTGTCCTTGGAGGTGAAGCATCTTGCCCAATGTCATATAGTGAGTGACTAGGAGAATTACATTGCATTAAAGCATACATCTCTGGGCTCCAATTCAAGGAATTCTCTCTAATTCTACAAGCTAGAGCTATTATTGTATCAAACTAGCACATAATTCAGTTTGGCGTGTGCTAGATGATGAGGTCATCTTTTCTACACAGATATAGTTTATCTAGGCAAGTAATTGAAATTTAAGTATGGTATTGGGGAATCTGGGAAATCTTAGATTATCAAGGACTGAATTATACTGAACAATATTTTAATTTCATGTTTGCATCTCCTTTAGCTCCAAATACAGGGCTCTTCACATAGCAGAAGCTAACTGAATGTTCAATTGAACTGAACACTGAAAAATAAAACTATTTATAACAACTTAAGACAAAGTTCAAAGTTTTTAACATTTATAGAAAAGGAGAAAAATTAGATTAAAACTGTAGTATTTTGGTGATAACTTGAGTTCTGGTGAGATAAGAAAGAAGACAAATGGATATAGTATTTTTTATTAATATTTTACCTATAAAAGCCCAAGTCTTGTCTATCAGTCTTTATTCTCTCTTTTCTCTGTCTCTGTCTGGCTGTTTCTGTTTGTCTCTTCCTCCTTGTCTATCTCTGGTCTTTCTGTCTTTGTGTCCCTTTGAATCTTGTCATCTCTGTCTCTGTTTTCCTTTCTTTGTCTCTGTCTCTGTCTCAGTCTTTCTCTGTCTCCACACACACACACACACACACACACACACACACACACACACACACACACACAGACACTATCCCTTGATGGCAACAGCAGAAGCAATTGTTGATTAAAGATCATAATTCTGTGCCAGTATAGGGAATCTTTTATTAGGTATATTTTCACCTATTCCATTTCTAGTAATTTGATAATAACGATTCTTTACCTTCTAGAAATGCTAAATTACTCTCTAATATTTAAATTTCAGAGATGGTGACTCTGTATGGGTAGAGTGACTTTCCTCAACTTATAGTACCTTTACTCACTGAGAATGAAACCGTAGGTTCCATTAATTTTTTTAATAGATACAAATTTGGTAAATGAACCCTTTTCCATAAATAAAGCCATATAATGCTATATAATATTTAAATATAGCAGGTATGAATACAATAATGTAAACATATGAGTATGTATGCAGAGGCTGTTTGCATACACATAAAAACAAATATGTATGTTTTCATATTATTTCATTTATGTGGGGAATTCATGTGTAAACCCTTTGCCAATAAAAAATAGAAGAAAAATAGAGATCCTATATTTTCAAATCTCTTTTTCAGCTAGTTCATTTCACTCACTTGATGAGTGCAATGTGCCCTTAAGACTTCATTTACAGTCTTAATCCCCAAGGGGGTCAGGTTCCTTTATTGTCTTTCACTCTCATAGATTGAATTATCTCATACATGTATTTGGTCACAAAGGAGACAGTCATGACAGAATGGATGAATCAGAGAAAATCTATCTCTAATACTTAGTGAAAAAAATGTATATATATGTATATATATATATATATATATATATATATATATATATTTCCTTTAGCAATACATCAATGGTATCATATATGGAAAGAACTTTGCAAATTTTAAATCACTTTGTAAATATTAGCTATCAGGTTTCCATTCCCTGACAGAGATTGCATTCTCATCATGATTTAGGAAATTGTCTATGAGAGTTGCTCTGACTTAAATAGCATCATTCTGCTACCAGTCTGAAGATGAGTATCTTAATCAGTTAGGCAGGTTCTCAGATGATAGGCAGCATAGCCCATCACTTGGTTCCAAAGGTCCCAAAATTAGTTTCCTTTTTGAATGTCTTTTTTTTTCAATATACAGGATTCTTGTTGAGTAAACTCCCACCATCAGAAATCAGCACCTGCTTTTCAACTTAAGGTCTTAAAGAGTTGGCTAAGAGCACTAAAAGACTGGGTGACTTGCTCAAGATCAGGCATCCAGTTTATAATGCATGACATGAACCCAGATTGTTCTAATAAATGCTAGTTATCAATTGGCTTTGTTAATAGACTTTTTCTTCAATTCCTCTATTGTTTGGGCCAGATATTTCCCACATCTACCACTAAGCTACTGTAAATTGATAACCTTAATACTGTCTTTCTAGTATACCCCTTCATTCATCATGTCTTTTTTAATACAATTTTTATTTTAATATGAATACACTCCCCTTTCTTCTTCTCTCCCTACCCAAGTCAAATTTATTATTTTAATACATAAATTATAATCCATCTTGTAAAGGACAACTTCTCCAGCTTTCCCAGTTAAAAATTATTTCTCTCTCCTCTAAACTCCTATAGGGTGTAAACATGAATGTCACTCTGCTGATAATCTGACAATTCTTTATGATCATATACTGCTACTTATCTTTTTATCTGTTTCCCCATTTGAACAATGAGTTTCCTGAAAGTAGACATTGGGTGTAACATACTTTTATTTCCCACACTACCCTATTCAAGGTTGGTTCTCAATAAATATTGATTAATTCAATAAATGAATATTTTAAACTTATCTTTTTAAATCAGTGATTCTGACTTGTAGCTGTCACTGAACACCAGTGCCCTATGTTTTGCCACAGAAAATTATTGGCTATTGTGTCTACTTTTCAAGACCAATTAATCAATTAATCAATAAGCATCTAGTGGCTCCTTGTTGTCTTTAAGATAGAACAGAAAGAATCCTGACTTTTGAAGTCTTTTCAATTCAGCAGTAACTTATCTTCCCAGCCTCAATCATTTTCCATTATTCACTTTTCTGGTCTCTGTGGTTTAGTCCAACAACTCTTGCCATATATAGACTCATTTTCTGCACTGTTTTAACCTCAAATTCTTTTCACTTACTGACCCTAAAATTCAGAATCAAAGCAGTCCTATATTATACAAACTTCACTTCCAAGAATACCTTTTTTGCTTAACTCAACTACCATCTCCTCCAGCTGCTAATACTCCAACTCTCTTAAATGAATTTATATGTATTTTGCCTTTCTGTCTATAAGTTCATTCCTTGAGAGCAATGACTGTTTTAATTTTTTTATTCCACAGTGTCTGATACAAAGTAAGTGCCAAATTAATTCATATTGATTAAACCCTACTATGTTAACAATAACTTCATTTTGTTTTGCTCTAAAGTTTCCATTAGACAGTAACTTCAAACTAAGCTAAAACTAGTTTCAGGACTTGTGACAGCCCTGAAATTTACTAAAGAATTTCCATAGTACCTATATTACCATAGATCTAGGCTGTACAAATCATAACAGGAGTTTTTAACTCCCCCAAAATAATTCATCTTGTGGGCGATTAAAACAAATAACTTAAGTGTTATGCTATCAACTGACAAATCTTAAAATAACAAATACAACATAATTTCACACATAGGAAGAGTTGACTTAGTAAGTCAATCAAACTGGATGAGCTAAGATAACAAGCCTCAACATTTCTAAAATGTGGCAATTGTACCAAATGATCCATAACACCCATTTAATTCTTAGAGTATTTGAACACAGATTTCATGAAGATGACCTGATGATAAATACAATTTGATAGTGACCTCAAGGTTGTATCTTATAGGAAAATACAATTGGATACAAAGCAAATTGAAACAGAAGATAATTATAAAAAATACTGTTTGAAAAAAATTACTTCTCTCCTGTCAAAAAGCAACTATAAATATTGTGATAGAACTAAACTTAAATATAAAGGATGATGATAAAATAATAATTTTAGAATTGGGGGGTATCACAGAGGTCATATTATTCACCATCAATCTCAAAAGAAATCTACTCTAACATATTCCTAACAAGAAGTCCTCCAATTTGCATTTAACAACCTCTTTTGAATACTTAAATCTTTCTCAGGTAGCCTATTATACTTATGAAAAGTTCTAAATATGAAGAATTTTTATTTAATTCTTTATATTAAGCTAGTGTACAATTCTTCAAATTTAGCCCACTATTGCTCATTCTGTTTTCTTGGACAAATAAAGAAAAACTTGTCTTCCATCTGATTATTTTTAAGATGGTTATGATAGCTTCCTCCCAAGTTTTTCCCTCTTCAGGTTAAGCATACTAATAACTTCCAAGAATTTTTGCAGGATATAATTTGCATTCACCATACAAACCTGATAAGACTCCTCTGTCACAGTCTTTTCTAAAAGATAATTTGTTTTAATTCAGTCATGTCAAACCCCTTCTACTCCATTTGGGATTTTCTTGGCAAAAATATTGCAGTGGTTTGCCATTTTCTTCTCCAGTTTCTCCATTTTATCAGGAAATGAGAAGTTAAGTGGTTTCCCAGCAACACAAAAGTAGGAAGTATCTGAGGTTGCATTTGAACTCAGATGTTCCTGACTCAAGGTACAGTGAGCTACTAGATATCTTGCGATCAGAAAAATATAGTAGTCAGAACTTAATGTAACATTTCTGGAAAATAATATGACAAAAACTAGACATAAATCCACATCTCACACCCAAAACAAAATAAGGTTGAAATAGGTATAGCATTTAGATATAAAGAGTGGTATAGGAGTGGCTAGGTGGTGCAGTGGATAGAGCACTGCCCCTGGAGTCAGGAGTACCTGAGTACAAATCTGGCCTCGGACACTTAATAATTACCTAACTGTGTGTCCTTGGGCAAGCCACTTAACCCCATTGCCTTGCAAAAACCTAAAAAAAAAGTGGTATATAAAGAGTGACACCTTAGACCTATTAAGAGACTATTAAGAGAACAAGAATAGATTCTGTATTGATCTATGGAGAAAGGTAAAATTATATGACAAAACAAAGATAAAGAACATTATAAAATACAAAATGGATGATTTAAACTATATTAAACTAAATAGTTTTTGTATAAACAAAGCCAATGCAATCAAGATTAGAAGGAAAGCAGAAAGCTAGGAAACAAATTTCACAGCTAGCATTTCTGATAAACAACACATTTCTGAAATACATAGAGAATTAAATCAAATTTAAAATATTACAAGTCATTCTCAATTAATAAATGATCAAAGTCTATGAACAGACCATTTTGAAATAAAAAAATAAAAGCTATCATAGTCATATAGAAAAAATGCTTCAAATCATTATTGATTAGAGAAATGCAAATTAAAACAACTCTGGCTAAGACTGGCTAAGATGACAAAAAAAGAAAAAAGAAAATGATTGTTGTTGGAGAGGATGTGGAAAAATTGTGACACTAATGCATTGTTGGTGAAGTTATGAACTGATCCAACCATTTTGGAGGGCAATTTAAAACTGTACACAAAGACAATATAACTGTGCATACCCTTTGATCCAGCAATACCACCATTAGGTCTACATCCTAAAGAGTGCATAAAAAAGGAGAAAAGATCCATATGTACAAAAAATATTTATAGCAGTTTCTTTTGTAGATGCAAAGAACTGAAAATAGAAGACATGCCTATCAATTGGGAAATGACTGAATCACTTGTGGTATATGAATGATATGGAGTAAAAATCATGAGTAGCCGGACTTTAGAAAAACATGGAAAGACTTGCATGAATGAATGCTGAGTGAGAAAGATCAAGAAGTAAGAAGTAAGAAAGATCAAGAGACCACTTTATGCATAATGATTATATATGATGTATGCAGTTCCTCTCAGCAATTCATTAATCAAGGACAATCCTCAGAATCCTATTATAGGGAATGCCATTCACATCCAGAGACAAAACTGTGGAGTCTGAATGCCTATATTCACTTTTAAAAACTTTTATTTCTTCCTTTCTCATGGAAATATGCTAAACAGAATTCTATATATACAACTCTTACTGGATTATTCATAGCTATAAGGAGGAGGAAGAAAGGAAGGAAGGGAGGGTGTTAGCAAAATGCAGAAGTCATAAATTTGCAGATGGATAATGTTGAAAATCACCTTGAAAAAATAATACAGGAAAAATATTTAGTATGGTCTTTTTTCTGTAGACAGCATGGATGAAGTTAATTCTACCCCCCCCTTTATCATAATGACTATCCAGGTTTTTTGTTCAATAGCTTCTTCATGTAAATTTGCTGAATATCTATTTCTTACAGACATATCAACCAAGTTACCTAGTAAGTGTTCATTCATTTTATAGGTATTTATACATACATTCTCTGAGCTCTTTCACTCCAATTATTTCCTGGTTTATTGTCTGATATTACTTATATCTCTGTATTATGAAATACTTAAGTCTGAAGAAAATCTTTCTGATCTATTGACTTCACAAAGAAAAAAGAAATCATTATACAGATGTCATATGCAACAATAAAAAATGGACATAGATTTATGATAGTAGAATATACCAAAAGTCTGATAATCAATTCATTTGACACTTGGTATATTACTTCAGAAAAATCTCATTTTGACCTTATTTTTGGATGAGGGAATTTTTTAAAATAAAATCAAAGTATTAGATAAATGCATTGTTTTTCATCACTGTTACCTTGACATTTCTAATATTTATATTTTATCAGTATTAAATACAAATTATTTCATTTTAATTTATAATCATTATCATCTTTATTCCATTTTTATTTTGGGGGAAAACATACTAGGATGACTGGATGAACTTGGCATAATCAAGGAATTTGTACAAATGAAAACAAAGAATCTTATATTACAGGTTTATACATGTAAAAGGCTTTATAGATCATTAAGTCCAAAAGAATACTAAGACACAGAAAGGATGAAACTTGCCCAGGGTCACACAGCTTAGAAAGTATATGATGCAGGATTTGAACTCAGGTTTTAATGGATTCAAATCTAGAAACCTATATATCCACCTATCAGTCTGCAATTCCATCTGTATAAGGAACTCCTTGTAGGGAAACCTTCTCCACTTAGGTCACTTTCTGTAACTTCATGTTACACAGACCAAAACTCTCATTTTATAGATGAGAAAACTGAGACAGGGAAATAAAGTGACTTGTTCCAGGTCACATGCATACTAAATAAGATTTTACCACAAGATCTCTGATTCCAGTATAAATATTTTGGGTTTGTTTTTTTTTGGGAGGAGGTGGGAGGGGGGGGTTTCCATGGTATCATCCTTAGAGAATTGCCTGTAGTACTCAGAGACTTGCCCATCATCACAGAACTAAATGAGTTGGCAGCAGGATTTAAAATCAGATGTCCCTAACTCCATATTAACCCTGTACTTACTATACCACTCTTCCTCATTAGCAGAGCTGCATTGCAAGAATTCTATGACCTTTGATTTCCTTCAAATATAGCCTCAGAGTAGCTATGTGACCCTGGGCAAATCATTTAACTCTCTTTCCTTTGCTTTCCTTATATGTAAAAAGCCTAAAGAAAGAAGTGGCAAACCACTCCAGTATCTTTGCCAACAAAAAAAAAATCAAACGGGGGTCAAAAAAAGTTGGACATAACTGAAATATCTGTATAACAACAAAATGTATTGTCATCATACTTATTTTGTTACACATTTCCTAACTGCATTTTAATCTGGTTCATAATGTTCTTGAGTAAAAAGTTTAACACTTGTTTTTTAAGTTTTTTAAGTATTAATCAGTGATTAATCAATTTTAATATTTCAGAAAACTAAAGTCCCTTTTAGTATAAATTTTATGAGGCAATGATGCTAGTAGGTTGATTTCATTTCATCTACTATATTTGTATCTCTAGTACCAAACAGAATTCCAAGCATTTAGTGAGTATTAATAAATGCTTCTTGGGGTTGGTTGATTGATAAATGAATGGACTATATTAATTAGTCAAGAATAAACTACTGCTTACAAGTAAATTCCATATTGGCATAACCATTCTCTAGAAGTGCTTGGGTTGACAACTTAGCCTGTCTTAATTTCCCTTAAATCTTCACCTCTGTTTCAGTCTCCCTTTGCTGCAAATATTATTGTAATGTACCATGGACAAGAGGGTACTAATAGAGAACCAGGTTGAGGCAATCAGAAAGGCATATACAAGTGGACAGAGCACTGGCCCTGGAGTCAGGAGCACCTGAGTTCAAATCTGACCTCAGACACTTAATAATTGCCTAACTATGTGATTTTGGGCAAGTCACTTAACCCTATGGCCTTGCAAAAAACAAAAAGAAAAAAGAAAGGCCTAATTCTGTTAAGCTTTCTGTTTGTAGCTTCAAAAGGCAAATAAAGGATCACCTAAGTTCTACCTTTGTGGATCAGTTGATAATAACTGAAATATGGGGTCAAATTTTAAAAAGTGTTACAAAATTTTCTGGATTCTGTTTTTTTCTGAAGTTTTTTTCTGAAGTTTTCTTACTTCACTAAATAAAATAACCCAGTTTATTTCTTCCATAATTTTAAATACTCTATTAAAAAATCTTGCTTCAATATTCATAAACCTGAAATTCATGCTTAAGCCAATATATATATATATGTATATATACATATATATATATATATATATATATATATATATCATATTTAAGTTAATCCTATCCTTCAAGAACTCTGCCTTTTTTCATTGAGGTTCTCTCTCATAACTCTTCTTCAAAAGAAGAAATAAAATACAAATCACTGTAAAAAACGTACTTTGAAAGATCATCATTTGAGATCTTCAGATAAATATCTACTTGTGAAAAGGATTTCTTAATTTTACTGATAACAACTTCCTTAACTTGGAAAGTCAAGTGAACAAATATGAAATATTCCTCTTTCCTTATTTTCTAAAATTAAATCCTTCATGGACTCTTTGTCACGAAAGGTTATTAGAACATCAAAATATTTTCTAAATTACTCTTTTTCATATCTAATGGATAAAATTCTAAAAGTTCTTAATATTATGCATTTATACTTCTTTCTTGATTTTTCTGTCCAACTCATCTAGTAAGTTTTATAGATAGAAGCACATTAATTAGTACAATTTTACAAACCCCATGCCAGTTTCTTAATTTAACATTTTAGGTAAAAAAAAAAAAATTTATGTGGAAAGAAAAAAATATTCCTGGGCCCAGCATATCCAAACTAGCACTGAACACAATATGTTGTGCAGAATATGTATTTAATAAATGTCTGTTGAAATAATCTAAAATATGAATAGGTGGGTGACATCTTACTACTCCATTCAAGAAGAGTAGGTATTCTTTAGCCTAAGAAAATTAATTCAATTACAGACTAAAATCTGGGGAAGTTGACTCCTAAGATCAACTTACTCTAAGTCAGATGTGAGACAAATCCAGGAATTTGAAAGAAACTTACCTTGGCTACCCCATGCCCTCTAGGTCACTGATAAATAGAATACCTGGGTATTCTAGGTACCCAAGACTAGGTCTAATGCAGGAACCTATATTAGATCATCTAGATTCTTCTTGCTCTCACTTCTCAAATACCCAACATTTGATATTTTGCAATATAATCTCTTGGAATTGTTTTGCATTTACCATTATTTACCATTATTCATAAGTCTATAAGGTCTGTGATCTGGAATGTTCTGACCCTCCCCTGGCAACCACAGGTAGGACTCAAAATCCAATAAATCTAAGATACTTTAAGGAGTAAATTAATTAAAGATTTGACCAAATATAGCAGGTAAATGATGTTATAAAAATCCATATGGTCCTTCAAAGAAAAGAGGTCCCTCACCCCTAATTATAGAAGAAGAGACTTGATAGTTTGAACTTTTTATCTTAGAGATAAAGAAATTGTGACCCAGGGAATTTAAATGGCTTGGTTAGGGTTACAAAAGTATTATCAGTGAAGATTTGAATAGAGTTTCTCAGACTCCAGGGTCAGTATTCTTTCCACAGTACATATTTTCCTTAAACATATAGATAGATAGATAGATAGATAGATAGATAGATAGATAGATAGATAGACAGACAGAGATATAGATGATATAGATATAGATATATGTATATATTTATGCATATATGTGTAAAATTTTATATACATACATATGTTATATGTATACATATATACACATATATAGGCAAGAACACTAATGCACAAATGGAAATGCTATGAATTGATCTAACTATTCTGGAAAATAACTTGGAAACGTAAGAAAAGTGATGCTATTTGTCACATTGTTTAAGAGAGGGATTACCCTCTTGGGTTTATATGCTGATGAGATTGAAGGTAAAAGAGACAGTTCCCATAAAAGAACTTAAGACAAATATTAATTTCAAAATTCTCATTGTATATAATAAATAAAGCAAACTAGCAAAAAGTGCATTCTCATCAAGTATAAAAGAGCTTTTAAAAGAGTACAATAGATATAATGGAATGTTATTGTGCCATGGAGAAATGTAAAGTGTGAAAAATTTAGAGAAAATTTGAGATTTGTTTTGAAGTGATGAAAATAAGCAGAAAAAAACTATTTTTTGCAAGAATGAAAGCAAGGCAAAGGAAAATAATACTATTTCTGACAAAGGAAATTTTGGGAAATTTTAGGATTGTCTAAAAAGAGCAATAAACACTATCCTCTATGGATAGTCTTAAAAGCCATTTTGAATTTTATTGGCTGTCAATAACTAGCTACTGATAGTTTCACTTCAGGAATGTAACACAATCAAATCAATTCATAAGGAAGATTGGTTTGGCAGCATTGAGATTGAAGGGAGAGTATGGAGGTAGGAATATCTAATTAGGTACTTCTGATGCAGGCAAGTGGTTGTGAGAACTTGTAAATAAGATAATACTAGAAAGACTAGATGGGATGAAAACATTAAAGTAGTAGAATCAAAGACATTTGGTTATCCATTTTTAGTATGAGAAGTATATAAAAGAGAAGAGTCTAAGATTATAGAATCACAAAACAGCAAGAACTGAATATGGCCTTAGAGCATATCTTGTATAAGCATATAGACTATATGCTATAACTGTAAGCAACTGTTAAATACTCATAAGGTTGAGACAGCCTTTATTCTATACCTAATATCAATCATATCTAATAATCTCTGTCTTCAGAGGCAGCTGTGAGGTACATATAGGATATCTAATCAAATAGATCTGAGTTAAAATTATGCATCAGATATTTACTAGGCAAATGACCTTTGATTTCTACAACTATAAAATAAGAATAATAGCATCTACTTCTTAGCTATTTTTCAAGGATAAAATGAGACAATAAAATAAGGATAATAGCATCTAATCCTAGGTTTATTAGATAAAATAAGATGTTAATAAGAGATCTGCAAACTTTAAAATACTACATAAATGCTAGGGATAATTATTGTCTAAAATTTGTCACATTATCAGAGAATCTCACCATTGTAAAGAATTTCATAATTTATCTAAAAGAAACAGCATATCTCAAGAAGAATCCTCTCTATAACATTTCTGAGATGGCTATATTGTCTCGGACTTGGATCTCTCTAGTAATTAGGAACTTGCTACTTCCAAAGGTGGTCAGTGTCATTTTTCTTAAAAAGTTCTTCCTTAAATAGAGTTAAAATTTCACTTTCTTCAATTTATGCCAAAACAGAATAAGTAAAATTCCCCTTCTACATGACAGCTCTTGAAATTCTGAAGACAGCTATCATTGTCCCACTTCATCTTCTCTTTCCAGGCAAGACAGCCCCAATTCTCTCAATCAAGTTCATTTATGGTATGATTTATACTATAATCACCACCTGGACTCCCTTCTGTGGATAGACTTCCACCTGCCAACTACTTCATAAAACACAGTGCTCAGAATTGAATAGAATATTCCAGATGTGTCCAGACAAGAACACAGTATAGTGAAGTTATCACCAAAATGATTCCACATTAGGGTGTTTTTCCCCTTATTTTTGTTTTTTTTTTTGTTTGTTTGTTTTTAGAGGTAGGAAGGAATTAACACCATGGATAGAGTACCAGGCTTTAAGTCAGGAAAATGCTGAGTTCAAATGTGACCTCAAACATTTACTATAAGCAGAACTTTGAACAAATCACTTAAACTTTGTCTGCTTCGGTTTCCTCAGTTATAAAATGGAGGTAATAATAGCACCCACCTCCCAGGCTTGTTATGAGGATCAAAATGATGATATTTGTTTAAAGATATAATATAATATAATAGTAGATAGTACATAAAAAAAAATTCCCTTCTCTATTGTTGCACCCTGTAAGAGTATCATCTTTTGGGTTTGCTTTGGTTTGTTAATTTTTTTTTTGGTCAGTCAAGCAATAAACATTGGATACAAAAAGAGATAAAAGACATTCCACAAATTTGCTCACAAAATGATGAAGAGACAAAAAGCAAACAAATATGAAGAAATCAGATATACATAAGACTAAGCAACTGAAGGAAAATAACGGGTTTTTTTGCTTTTTGTTTTTGCACTACCATACATGCTCATGTGAGAAAGCAACTCAGTGTAAGTAAAGATTTTGGTTCAAGGTCTATTTCTGACACATTCTTGGTTTAATATCTCAGTACCTTCAGGCAACTCCCTAAGAATCTGCTTATCTAGGAGAGAATATTTCTCACTGGGAACTCTCTTAACTAAAGAAGTCACAGGTCTGAGGCAGAACAAGAGAGAAAGACTATTACTTACTCCTGTCCACAAAATAAAAACTTAAATCTTCTCTCCATGAACTGTGTGATTGTTTGTCAGATACTTCAAATATCGGAAACACTGATGTGGAATAACCATTACTCTTGTTCTTCTTAGCCCTGGAGGACTGGCCTAAGGGGACTGGGTAAAGATTAGGGAGGAAAAAATAGGGGAGGCCAGACAGAAATAAAGACTTAAGAACAATCAGAGCTGCCTCATGGAAGGAGAGGTCTTAAGGATTGAGGTTCATTCTCCTGGGTGGTCTTTAAGTAAAGGTTGTATGACAGTTTGTCAAAAATGTTATAAAAGGGATATTTTGTGAGTTGTAGTTTGGACTAGAAGACCTCTGAAGGCGTTTTTAACTCTCAAGCGTGTTTAATTTTATGATTCATCATTTTAGAGGGTCCGTTTTTCTTATAGTTCCTAACTTAGACATTTATATTAAAATTTGCAAAGGTTCAGGATCATAGGCATTGTGTATAAAAACCATTTATTTATCTTTTTATTGATATTTCTAATGCATCCCTTTTCAGTTGGTGACTTTTTTTGGGAGGTGGGCATAATGAGGTAGAAAAATTTGCAATATCATTAGTATAGACAATTCTCAGTGTGAAACCATTCTATTCTAATTCTAATCAGCAATTCAGTTTTAGAGTTACCTAAGATCACTGAGAGATTAAATGATTTGTTCAAGGTCACATAATCAATATTTGTATGATGCAGTACTTGAACCCAAGTCACCCTGGCTCCAAGATTGATCATTTATCATAAGACTATAATGTCTGTTTGTTGAATTACTGTCCTTATATTATTTGCAAAAAAAAAAGATATGTGCAATAAGCAATTTTTCATTTCATTATTTAATTTTCAAAAGGTATTGGAGAAATTATCACTAAGGGACAAGTAAGCTGACAAACAAAATATTGTTAATTCCAATTAACTTACACAAGTTATATATTCTCAAGACTACTTGAAGGACAATAAATAATAGATTTAACAAATACAGCTATGAAAACAAGGTGCAGTTAATCAGAGAGACTATGTTATATCTAACCCTACTTGAAATTTTCTTTCACTCTTCAGTATAACCATAGAAAAGAGTTTATATGAGATTTGTAGAGGATTATTAATTAGATGAGTCATAAGAATCAATTTAGGGAAAAAAACTTGAAATCTTGTCAAGAGGTCCTCCATTAAACTATTAACCCCTTAAGGACAGAAATTTTTTTTTGTCTCTTTGTATCCACTGCACTTAACATAGTACCTGGAACTTGGTAGATACTTAGTAAATATTAATTAATTAACTAACAAAAAGGAATGACCACATCTCACTGAAAAACTATCATTAATAAAATCTAGGAGTGGACTTGGGAGCAAGAAGGGACCTTGGGTGGTCACAGAGTCAGTATATATGAGACAATCCCAAGGAACTGAATTGATTCTGAAACCAGCTCTCTATATGCTCTGTCTCATTATTTTTCAAGCTTTAGGCATAGGCAAAAGATAGCTGAATTATGGCTTCTCACTCAAACTATACTGTATTTATATGTTTATTTGTATTCACTACTTATATATTTATTCACTACTTACATATGGCCTTGTCTTCATTAGAATTTATACTCAAGCATAGGGATTAATTTATTCTTTATATTTATATATCTAGCACCTACCATAATGCCAAGTACATTATGAATGCTTAATAAATACTTCTTAATTGGTTGATTAAATGATTGAGAAAGACACATCAATTCTAGAAACTTAACACTACACACTGAAAATGTTTCTGGTGACTAAGTAAGTTGGTAGAGCACAAGAGCAAGGAAGCTGGAGCAGCAGCTCCCTGTTACATAGCTAATAGTTTCATAGATAATATAGTTTCAAGTTAATATCAACTCCTCATCCTAAAGGTATAAAGGAAATGTCCAATACTTCCAGAAAAAAATAAGTGAAAATGAAATTTGAAAAGAATTATGTATACAAACATATGAAAATTACATTTTAATCTGGAATAATTGACATGAAGCATGTTCTGAAATACAAACAAAAATGAAAAATTAAGTGGAAAAGATATTAAGTCATGTTTTGGACATAAAAGATTTACTGAAGGTTTTTATAAACTTTTTTGTATTCTTAATTTTCAGTGTGGAGACAGAAGTGTCAAACAAAAACTCCTTGGTGCAGGCAAAACAGGTTAAATATGTTTGAGAAAAATTTAACATTTTAAAAAATACAATAAAATGTAGATAATGTTAATGTGTGATTTTCTAAGTCAATATGCTGACAGCAGTAATCCATTTCTTTTTCAACTTAATACAACTGTATATTTTAGCCAGGAGACCTAGATTTAGGTCTCACTTCCTCTCTTCTGTGACCATTGTCTAAATCATTTAAAACACTTTGCACTTGAATTTCTTCTTTTATCCAACTAAGATAATAAAGAATTCATTCGCTACTATGAAGAGTTGTACTGAGGAAAATCTCTTAAATTATCTAAATTTTGAGTGTTTTTCTATTTTAAGTAAAGGGGAATAATCAGTAGATACTGATAACTAAATTCTAATAACTAATTTCTAATAACTAAACATGAATTTTATTTTAAAGTATCAGAATTTAGTTTAGTTTCCCTAAAGAACACAATAAAGTCTTTTCATCCCAGATCTGCAACTATTTCACTGATGTTTTTTCATTTTCTCAACTGGAAAACTGAAGAGGCTGAATTTAATCATTTGAGTCCTTTCCAGTTCTAAAATATTATGATTCTCAAAAATATCCAAACATATTTATCACAAGATCTGTTTACATTAAATTTGATGACATAATCTTAAATTTTAATATTTAGTGATAAATGTTATTTACAAATTATTGACATATTTATCTACAGTATCGGTATAGCAAGTTCAACCCTGGCAGCTCACTCAACTATTAAAATTATAGATGCAGTCCAAAAACAAAAGGCAAATCAAGAAAAGCTATAACTTAAGTTATTAAAGTACAAGGCGTTTTGAAGTCAATAGATTTCCAAGATTTATAGTGAGAGATCTTAAAAATCCTTTAATTCAAGAGTTTTTAATGGTACTTTGAGACTACCAATACTTCTTCAAGCTCAGCCCCAGATTGAATAATTCAGGGAATCAATCCAGGTAGAGATGTGACCTGGCAATTCTGCGTGTGCAGTTACTCCTGATTCCTTAATAATCATGAAGACCTGGAAAAGAGATTCATAATCTCCAAAATCTGACACTGCCAAGTGGTTCAAAATTAGAATTCCATGCAATTTTATCAGTGAAAATAACATTAAAGAGGATGCATTACCCTGTGCTTTGTCTTTACAGGATAACTGGTCTCCTTCATCTGACTTGTAAATGGCAACTCCTGAATGTCTTGTTTCTCCCTTTTAGAATGTGAGCTAATTGAGAAAGGAGCTGTCTTGCTTTTCTCTTTGTATTCTCATTGCTTAACAAACTACTTGGTACAGACAAGTGCTTAATAATTTTGTTCATTCAATCAGTCCCTTTATTTTACAAATGAGGAACCTAAGGTCAAGAGAAGTTAGGCATATTGAGGCCATAAACTGGCATTCAAATCAGGGACTCTGACTTTAAATTCAAGACTTCTCATCACTCTTGATACTGGATTGTAAAACCCTCTACAAGTCAAGCCTCAAATATTTTCAAATTTCAAGAAGCTAAGTCAATATTCCATTTATTGGGAAAAATATTAGAATAGTAAATGGAACTCATCAATTATAGTGTTATTGCATCTTCACTCACATTATAAAGATTTACAAAAGATTCACATTTATTTAAATTTGCTCTTTAAAAGTAAATCATCTGAACGTCAGCTTAAAAGTCTAATCAAATTCTATTTCATTTATTTACATATCTTCATTGACAATTTCTCTGATAATATCTCAAATTCCATGCAATTATTTCGGTACTGTTCTACTGCTAATGCCTAAACTGGCATTTAGACCTTATACATGACATAAACATATGCATCTGTTCCATATGCAAATACTGCATGTTCTTTCATGTGCTTTTTCCTTTTCCTTCTAACATCAAATTGAATAGCTTTTATTCCTGATCTTTAAATTCTATTTTCCTTTTAAAGACCTCTCTCTCTCTCTCTCTCTCTCTCTCTCTCTCTCTCTCTCTCTCTCTCTCTCAATCTCCAAAGACAGATATAATCCATAACTCAGAGGAAACCTAGCTTATTAGAATGTGGCCCCTATTTCCCTGAAAAAGATTATTTTTCCATCAATAATGTTCTTGCTTAAACATTCTAGCTTCTGGCCTTTATTATTCCTTTAATTGTTATCTATGCTACCCTTCTTTCCATTTAAAAGAAAAATAATATTCCTTGAGAGCAAGAATATATTCTCTTACTCTGCTCCAAATTTAATTTCAAGAGACATAAATATAGTCTTTGTTGATGCTGCTGAACTAGTAATGTTCACTATGCTAGAATAAAATTATACTTCATAATAAAAGAACTAATATTGACTTCGAATGAAATTTTGGAATTTTCTTTAACTTAAAATACTCTTTTGAATTTTCAAAAAATGTAGGTCTTTCATCTCATTCAAATAGCTGCAAAACTAAAATCTCTGCCTTTGATATGGGGCAATATCTTAATTCTTTCACCTTCTGTTCTCCATCTCCCTAAGTCTTGTTTAAAACAGGTTGGAAGCCTGATGAAGACCACTATCAATTATCTTTCCTGATACTAAATGATGTACCTCTTCAAAGAACTGTTCAAATCATTTACGTTTTTGTGAAGTTTATCTAGATGATCCACCCATTTTGTATGAAGAAACCGAGACAAATGTAATTAAGTAACTTGTCCAGGGTCACACAGTTAGGAAGTGTCTAAGGTCACATTTGAATTCAGGAGTCTTTCCAACTTCAGACCCAGTACTGCATTCACTATTTCACCAGTATAACCTACATCAAACTGCTCACCATTTCAGGGAGGGAGGAGGGGAGAAAGAAAGAGAAAAAGAAAATTTGGAACTCAAATTTTTTTAAATGTTAAAAAGGTTTTGCATATAATTGAAAAAATCATTGAAAATTTTTTTATATTCTGGTCAAAGATTCTTTTAAGATCTTAGTCAAACATCAAATATTTTAGAACATCTACAAAGTGAATCAGTTGAGATTGTGGAGAGATTTATTCTCACATGATCTTTTTCTCCTGTCTTAAAGTGTCTGAAATTAGTTTTCCTATTAAGAGCTGATATACAAATCACATAATTCCATTCCATTCTCAACCATCAGCTACAACACTCATCTGCCCATAGCAAATAAATTATACTACATCAGTATCATTATCACTTTTTTTCAAAAGTCTAATTGTTCTTCTCAGGGTACTATGGCCCTCACTCCAAGTTCCACTTGCATTTTTGAGGAAATTAATTCATAAGCAATGATAGACCATCTCAGTTATGTTGAAAGTATGCATGAGAAAAAAAATTCCCTGTCTAATCTTAGAGTTCATATTGTTAGCTGAAAAGTTTTGAACTTCATTGAATCAACTTACAGGAAATTGATATAATGGTTCAGTGCAAAAAAAAAAACCCTATTGCTTAATTTTGTCTTTGGTCATTCAAAGATGTTAAAAAATATTCTGAAAATTCTATCTTAGTTAATAAAATCACATGCAGTTAGGTAATTATGGCAATATTCTTAATATGTTGAGGTGCATATCACTGCTTTCTGATTGCCTATTAGAGAAATAATAAACCCGAATTGCTTTATAAAGACAAAAACAAAAAAAAACAATGCTCTGCATAATTTGTGGAAGATGGGTGGCCATTTCCAAAGCTTTTAGTTCACAATATATTTTATTTGGAAAGCCTGAGACCTCTGCTATAATACTCTCCATTAGCTATAAATGAGAGCCTCTTAGAAGAGCTGGAAAGCTGCAAACAAAAGATTAAAATGCATGGAGGCCTTACACGATAGATTCTATAATCCTGTGATAATTGCATCCATTTAAAGATGAAGCATTCAAAATTGCCACCTGTCCAACCTACTTAAGATGAGCAAACCAAAAGCATGCAGATAAAAATTGTTGGTTGTCCTCCAGATGGACACATTTAATATACGCTAGAGTCCAGTTTTAGATAGGGTGGGCTGATATATGTACTGAGTTCACTATTTGTCTTGTGGCTTATTGCACTTAATAGATGTGCACACTCTATGGAGATAGAATATTAATAATGTCTGGTTATTAAGGTCTACCATGCAAATGAGGATTAAAATGCAGCAGAACTCTGGCACTTGTCCATGTCATTCATGTCAAAAAAAAAAGATTCATAAAATTCTATATAAAGAGATAAAAAATCACAGCCTTGAGAAGGTACGTTCTTTCCAAGAACTGTGGCACAAATTAATAGCCCTATAATTTTTTCTTACAGACATATTATCAAAAATCAAACTTTTTGCTACTTATTTCATTTAGAAAGTATGACAATATTTTTACTACTTTCTTTACTCAAAGAACTATTTACAAATGTGAACTAAGAGGTAAGTGCAAAGCTCAGCATGGCTTTAAAATAAAAATTAAACATGATATTTGCTATTTTATGGGGTTTTTTGGTTTTGTTTTTAGGATTTTTGCAAGGCAAATGGGGTTAAGTGGCTTGCCCAAGGCCACACAGCTAGGTAATTATTAAGTGTCTGAGGCCGGATTTGAACCCAGGTACTCCTGACTCCAGGGCCGGTGCTCTATCCACTATGCCACCTAGTCGCCCCTATATTTGCTATTTTAATAGATATATAAATGCCAAATTAAATTGTGTTCGTAGTTTTGTTAATGTGATTGACATTTTAAAATGAAGCATAAAATAACTTTCCTCCAATGAATATTCACAGGGTTTTTCTCTGATTTCAAACCACAACCCTTTCTATGCTGCTTCAGCTAACACAATGTTTTTATACAGGACTTCCCTGAATTCTTTCTCCTTCGTACTCCCAAACTTCACTACTGCCTGTTTTATTTTAAGGTACAGAATGATTGATTTATTTCCTACTTCTTCTACTCCAGTGTCATTCCAAGTCAGGACAACTCCATCTCTCAGTTACCCCTGATTTAGAACTTTCCATTTCTACTGCCTGATAAATGGAGAGAATAAGGAAGAAATTTCATAATCTCAGGATATTATCATTGGAAGGCACCTTAAATATCATGTATTACATAGTTCTCAGAGTATGATCCAGGAACTACTAGTGATCTCCAAGATCTTTTCAGGGTCTCTGTAACCTAAAAATTATTTCCAAAATAAAACTAAGAGGGGCAGCTGGGTGGCGAAGTGGATAGAGCACAAACCCTAGGGTCAGGAGGACCTGAGTTCAATTCTGACTTCAGATACTTAATAATTACCTAGCTGTGTGACCTTGGGCAAGTCATTTAACCCCACTACCTGCCAAAAAAAATAAAAATAAAAATAAGAAGTTTTCATTTCTAATATGATAAAGGTAATAGTTACAATAATTAAACATAAGATCTCAATGGAAGATGCGGGGAATACCTAACAATCTGTAAAAATGTAAAGGAGATCAGAGACCAGAAAGTTTGAGAACTACACAGAAGTAGAGGTTCTGCATTTTAACAATGAAGGAATTAAATGACAAAAAGTTTAAGTGACTTGCTCAAAGCCACACAAACCATAAATAGCCATCAGGGTTTGAACCCTGATTCAAGTTTCAGAATACTGTCCATTATCTCAAAGGAACTATCAGTCAATTAATCAATACACATTTTCCAAGCATTTGCCATGTGCCAAGTACTATATCACTTTCTCTATTCTAGTTGCAAGGACTACACTTAGGTAGAACTCTGAAGGCATGTTTCCATAGAAACATTTTCATATATTATATATTGTATAGTGCCAATAGTATTTCATCCAGTAATAATATGGGCTTTTATAATAATATTGTATATAAGGAAATGATGAGTTCTAAGTTCAAAACAATTATCTTATAAATATACTTCATAGAACACCAGTTACTAAATTGGCAATTGTTCATGTGTCAGCATATAATTTACCTTTTTAGGGTAAAATGGCTGAAGGAAAAAAATCATGTATTAGGGGCTAATTAAGAACAAAGCACTATGCCAAGTATAGGAAATACAATTAGAAACAGTTCTTATGAAGCTCTCATTCTAATAGGGGTAGACAACATACATATAACGAAGGGCAGGTGAAAAGACCCTGGGGTCGATCCTTTTGTATACAAAAAAAAAACCCAAAGTAGATGGTAATGCCCTTCTTTAGTGTCATTTCCATTGCATTCAAATTAATTAAAATCAAATCACTCCAAAAAAAAGGTTTAATTTATATATTAAGGTAAAGAATGATTGATTTAGTGATGGAAAAGACCTTAGAGTCCATTGAGTTCAATTTTCTCACCCCCCCCCTTATACTCATATTTGCACTTGAGGAAACCGAGTCACAGAGAAGTTAAATGAATTGTTCAGGGTTACACTAATAATGTCTGAGTCAGGATTTGAACCTATGTCTTCCTGACACCAAGTAAATTCCCTATCCTCCATACCATTAAACAAGCCATGTTTAAATAGTGCTTTGAGGTTTTTAAATTACTTTTCTCATAAAAATTATTTTACCCAGAAAACTTTACTTGATCCATCCATTTCCAATAGCTATCATCATGTTTCTCTCTTCTTTTTTCATGGGTAAACTTCTTGAGAAGACCCTCTATAATAAATTCCTCTAATTACTTTCCCATCACTCTCATTTTAGTTCCCATAATCTGGTTTTCAACTTAATCATTAAATTGAAATCGCTCTCTCCAAAATTGCTAAGGATCTAACTGTCATATCTAATGGCCTTTTCCTCAATCTTTTATCTTTCTTGACCTCACTGAAGCCTCTGATACTTGATTTCCCTCTCCTTGATATTTTCTCCTCTCTCAGTTTATGTGATACTGCTCTCTCATGGTTTTCCTCATACCTATCTGACTATTCCTCAAACTCCTTTGTTGGATCTATGTCATATCCACTAACTGTGGTTCTCCCCAAAGCTCTGCCTTGCTCTCTCTTCTGTCGTCATGCTATTTGACTAGGACTCTCATCAGCTTCTATGGATTTAATTATGGTCTCCATTCAGATGATGTCCAGATCTATTTATTCAGCCCTAACTTCTCTCTTGATCTCTAATTATATGTCCCTCACTGACTATCAGACATCTCAAATTGGATGTCCCATAGAAATATAAACTCAACATTCCAAACTTGAACTCATATTTCTCCCTAAACCCTATCTTCTTTCTGGCTTTCTTTTCATTTTTGAGGTTTCCACCATTCTCCCAATCACTTAGGCTCATAATCTAGGTTTCATCCTTAACTCTTCCCTCTCCTTCAATGCTCTTACAGTAAGGTACCATCTAAATTAGGTATCCAAGGCCTGTTAATTCTATCTTCCTAACATCTTTCATTCTTTCTTTTGCAATCCCTTCTCTCCTCTACCTGCCACCACCCCTGTATAAGTTATCATCAACTTATTCCTAGTCCACTTTATTAGTCTGTTAGTTGGCTTCAGGGTCCTAAGTTTATTCCTATGCAGTGCATTTTCTACTTAGTTGGTCAACTGATCTTCCCAAAGCACAAGTCTAACTATCCATTCTCCTATTACTTCCAAGAGCAAATTCCCTGTTTCTCAAAAACTTCCAAGATCAAACATAAAATAGTCCATTTGGTTTTTAAACTTCTTTATAGGAAATCATCTTTCTATCATCCCATTCTTCTTATACATTCTATCCTTTACATTCCCTGAAATCCAGGGAAATTGGTCTCATTGATATTTATGAAATGGGATATTCCATTTCCTGACTATGCTTTTTCACTGACTGCCCCTAGGTCTGTAATTCATGGTCTTCTTAGAGAATGAAGTATAATCATTAATTATCTTCCCCCTAGGGGCATCCAGGTGGTACAGTGAATAGAGCACTGGCCTTGGAGTCAGGAGTACCTGGGTTCAAATCCAACCTCAGACACTTAATAATTACCTAGCTGTGTGGCCTTGGGCAAGCCACTTAAACCCATTGCCTTGAAAAATCTAAAAAAATAAAAATAAAAAAATAATAATTCTCTTCCCCCTCATAGAAGTATCTTGACTTCCTTTAGGTCCCAGTTAAAACTCCACATTATTCAAGGATATCATCCATATTCCATTAACATTAGTGCCTTTCTTCTGTGATTATTTTGAACTTATCCTGTATATATCTTGCTTGTACTTAGCAATTTAGACGTTTTTCTCTCCCATTAGCTGCACATTAGTTGACTTGTTAACTAAAAATTCTATAAGGTCATTCATAGAAGTGTTATTCTTCCTATTTTATAGATTAAGATTAAGGCTCGGGTTTATGACTTGTCCATGATCAATTAGCTTTTACATGTCTGAAGTAAGGCTACAACACAGGTCTTCTGATTCCAATTCCAGTGTTATTTAATACACAAAACTGCTTCTCAGCTGCAGCCATTATTGCCTTTCAGTATTCTATATCCTATTCAAATTGGATTATTCTTCATATTTTCTTTCTATACTTCCCTCTCCTTTCCCAATGCCTTTGCTCATTTTCTTTAGGTACATGGAAAGATTCTCCTACTTACCAACACTGCGGGATGAGGTCTCTCTCTTCTTTCTAGGAACAACTTTAGTGACATCTTCTCCATGATGTCTTTTCTAACCATTTCCATGATCCTGTCACTGTTCTAGCTCCCACAGGATATCTAGGTGGTATAGTGGATAAAGCACTGACCTTAGAGTCAGTAGGACCTGATTCCAAGTCCAACCTCAGGCACTTGACACTTATTAGATGGATGATTTTTGGCAAGTCACTTAATCCCAATTGCCCAACATTCAAGGTCATCTCCAGTCATCCTGATTCAAATCTGGCCACTGGACCCAGATGGCTCTAGAGCAGAAAGTGAGGCTGGTGACTTAGCACAACTCTGCCTTATTTAAATTCAATTCATGTATTTGTCATGGCATCACCTCCCTGATGTCATGGTTTTCTTTGTGGAAGAAAGACAAACATCACATCATCATCATCTCCCCTATTCACCTAAAATTTTCTCTCTCCCTCCATACACTTCTTAAAGCATTTTGCCTGGACCTCTGTTTTGTACTTCTAGTATCAGTTACTTGAATTTTGCGATTTTCTCAACAAAGAGGTCTTCGTAAATTGCTTTTTGCATCTCTGATGCCTAAAATAGTCCCTTGCACCTAGTAAGCTTTTAGATATTTGTTATATTGAATTGGCATTAAGAATTATCTTCCACACTTATTTTGCACAATTATGCATATTTGTTAAAAAGGTTGTGTTTTTTCTCTCTCAACAGAGAGGTAAAAAAGGAGGAAGGTTGAGAGGGGGCAAAAATATATTGTTCCTTAATTTTAAAAAAGGCAAATGTCATCATTACCACTACCCACAAAAATCAGAATTCCTAATCTAAGAAGTAAAATATAACAGGGAATCAGAAGAGTCAATATGACTCAATGGATAGAGTACTAGACATAAGAGTTAGGAAAACTTGGGTTTTAAATCCCAAGTCAGATATTAACTAAATATGTGACCCTAGAAAAATTCCCTAGTCTATCTGGCTTTCAGTTCCTTATCCATAAAATGAGAAGAGTAGACTAAAGTTACCTCTAAGATCTTGTCCAAATCTTGAGTCATATGCATATTTATGTGCCAAGGAACCTTAATTCCCTCATCTCTAAAATGAGGAGAACAAATACTATACCTAGCTCATTAGGTTGCCATGAAAAAAATAGTTTTTGATTTTAGAATATTCTACAAATGTGAGCTATGATTATCTAGATCAATCTTTTCACTTCTGGTTATAGGCCTCCAGCATCTTAATTTATACAGAATAACATCAATACATCTGTGCCTTGTCAAATCAGGAGCAGATGTAACTTGGAGTAGTGGGAGGGCTTTAGCAAAAAAAAAATGTTCTGCTGTTAGAGTCACGTAGCAAAATTATGTTGAAACCTAGAAAGTGAGGTACATTAATTCTTGGGGAGCAATTATCATGTATAGATTACACTTGGACATGAAAGAGGATGTAAAGCATCTTCAATGCAATAAAGTATTTTGTGGTGACTGTCCTATGGGGTCACTTTTCAATTTTTGGGACATTTTACTATTTAACCAAGAAAAAAATCCCTTGAAATTTACAAAATTATTTAGCCCAACATTATTTTCTTCTTCTTTAAGTTATGATATTATTATAATAAATGTAGCTCCTTTTACCTATTAAGAACTTCCAAAGTCAAAAGAGAAAAAATTAAATAAATATATCTTGGGAGTCAAAATACATATTTCAAAGTACATTCATTCATTTAGAATAGACCCCCTCAGAAACTCACTAAGAAACTATTGACGTATATATATATATATATATATACATATATATATATATATATATGTACGTATATACATACATACATATATATATTTAAATAACCAGAGTGCTTGTCTAGTTTCCAAAGTTGATGTATAAGAAGAGATAGTACTATGAGAAAACTGATTGCAGCAGCAAAAAGTGACTCGAGAGCCTAACAGAAAGAAATAATTCAGACACAAGAATTTAAAGACAACATGAGGATGAACGGTAATTTGAAATAGAGAAAATCAACCCTGAGATCCTTCTAGTTAACTCAAGGGTTGACAGTGTATTACATAATGAAAAGTGTATAGCTCTTGTATCCCATTCCATAATAAAATAGAGTGACAGATAGATAGGTCAGTAGATACATAGATACATAGACAGATGGATGGATGGAGGGATGGATGGATGGATGGATGGATGGATGGATGGATGGATGGATGAATGGATGGATGGGTGGATGGATAGATATAGATAGATGATAGATAGATAGATAGATAGATAGATAGATAGATAGATAGATAGATTATTTAGAACTTTTAAAACCACCCATACATACAAGCCTAGTGAACAATTTAATATTACTTGCCATAAATCTTTCACGGAGAAGATATTTAAAGCAAAGGCTATAATAATCTCTGACCCAAAGAACAAGCACCAAAGCCATTTCCAATTATTCTATTTACCTATACTCTCTGTTGCTCTTTTTTGTCAAAATTTAAGAAAATGTTCATTTCACCTCAAATGATGGTTTGGGGATTTTAAATTCTTGTTCTTGGGACTACAGAAAATGCATAACCTGAGAGGGTTCTTATTCTACCCCATACAGCACCATTCTAGAATTTCTGAAGAAATCTAGAAAACTAAACTTAGTTAGAAATTTAGAAAACTAAAACTTTACTGATGTGTATCAGGAATGGAAGCTTCCTGTATAAGTAAGACAACAATTTTTGGTGTTTCCACCCAGTTATCAGTGCTATAACTCCCCCCCACATTAGCCATTGGAAGTCTTAATATACCATTTGGTGTGTACATACCTCACACAGGGCACTGTGACCTCATATTTGGTACTGCCACCCCAACAAATATCTGAAAACTGTACCACCCCCCAACTGATCTAGCACTGCAGTATCACTATTATCTAGATATTCAGTAGAGATATGTCTTAGGTGACCTGCTTCCCAAGCCAGCTGAAGTTACACAACTAGCTTCTGTGCTACCTATATAGCTACAAGTAAAGGTCAGTCTCAAAACTGAGAGGAACCACCACAACTCCATCCTATCACCAGCTCTTTTGATACTTCTATTGACTCAGATAATAGACTTCATTAGAACTTCATTCTGCTGGGATGTACATACTCTTTCTTTTCTTTTTGTTTGCAGTTGTGACTTTGTCAATAAATTATGCATTTAAAGGGTAATTGCCACTAATTGTAAGAAGTAGCATTAACTGAATATGAATAATATACACCTTAATTCCTGATATCAGAAGGTTGAACCTAGATTACTTGAGTTCAGAAAGTCCTAGGTGCAGTAAAGATAAAACAAATCAAATTTCTGAATTAAGTTGATCTGGCTTAGGTCAGAAACAGACCAGGTGTGAACTTCTCCAGCCACTATGGAGAAATTTGGAATGATGGCCAAAGAGTTTAAAAACTGTGAATACCTTTTGACCCATATAATTGGTGTATATTTCAAAAAAATCAAAGAAAAACAAAAAATGATTCATAAATGAGGTAATGTCCATAAATTGAAGAATATCTGTACAAGTTAAGATGTATGATTGTGATGGAATAATAGTAAATTGAAAGAAATGACAAAGGGGAAAATTTCTAAAAATATGGGGAGACATATAAATTGATGCAAAGTAAAGAGAGAAGAATTAGGAGAAAATTGTACAAAGTAATAACCATAAAAATTGTAAATGACTTAGCTACTGTAATCAATTCAATGATCCAAAATAATTCTAAAGAATCCATGGTTTATGATGAAAAATCCTATTTAATTCCACCAAGAGAATTGATGAATTCTAAGTGCAGACTGAAGCATAGCTTTCTCTTTCTTTATATTTATTGTTTTTTTTATTTCTTGCAACATAGCTAATGTGGAAATACATTTTGCATAATTTCATATGGATAATGGGTATTGTATTTCTTGTTTCCTCAGTGAGTGTGGGAGTGGAGGAAGAGAAAATTTGGAACTGAAAATAAAAAATTAATTTAAAACATAAATGAATTCATAAGGCAAGGAAATGCCAGACAGACAGACAGAGAGAAAGAAAGAAAGACAGAAAGAAAGGAAGGAAAGAAGGAAGGAAGGAAGGAAGGAAGGAAGGAAGGAAGGAAGGAAGAAAAAAACAAAGAAACAAAGAAAAAGAATTAGCCACCTGATCAGCAATGAGATTATATTCATGAATAGCTGAACAAAATAGAGAAAAAAATGTGCAAAAAAAAAATGAAGTAATGTGAATGAAATAACCTTATCAATTCTTTTTAATTATTTTCTTTGACTCCCCAGTATAATCGACTCATTTTGTAAATGGAGTAGAGAATTATTATTGACTCTGATGGCATGATTGGATCTGATGGTATTACTAAGTTGTATGATATAACTCAATAACTAATGTTCAAAATGATACTGACTCAACTAGAAAATCAAGTTCAGAATACTCTTTTCAATGAGGCAGAGAGAAGACTATACCAAAAAATTGAGAAAGATTCTATCCTATTGACTGATATTTTAAAATTTGGGGACTTCAAACTGCTGATCTTCAGCTAATCATAAAACTCACTCCAAAATGACTTTTTCTCTGAATATATGTAGTTTTTGCTTTCCCACAAATAGTCCCAGTTATAGAGTGATATAAAAATAGTTATACAATTTGGATGTCCTATTATTTTGATAGACAAGATTAAGTATTCAATAGCCTTCTTAATATTGCCTCAATCTATATTTCTCACTTTACTTTCTTCTTTTTTTCCTACATACTCCTATGTTTAGACAATCTGTAATATTCACTATTTTCTTATGCATACCGTGTGCTTTCTCAAAGCCACACCTCTGAATCCATACTTTTGCTAATAACTAGGTAACAATTACTGAAAATATTGATGTTCATAATGTGGTTGGATTCTTCAAATCTGCACTATAATTATATGTAAAATATGGAATTTGTTTCTAATCTAATGGAAATATGCAATGACAATTCAAATTATCTATTTTGTGAGATTCATTATTCACACTAATCATACTCTAGTTGGTGGAATGCCCTGATTCGCATATCAATCTATTGAAATAATTTCTACTCTTCAAAATCTAGGTCAAATATCCTTTCTTTCATGAAATCTGCCCTGATCAGCATAGCTAGACATTGCTCCTCTAAATTCTTTTTACTTCTTATTTGGACTTCATATAGATTTATAAAATTGATGATCACGTTACTTTTTATTATTTCCTTGTATTATAACTTTTTATGTAAAGAAATTTCTTCCCTTGTCAGATTACAAGCACCTTGAAAACAGGGGCACTTATCTGATTCTCCAAATTGTACCCTGGTATAACTGTTGTAATGAGTTTTATCTCATTCATTATTAGTGCCACCAAAAGATTATAGAAAAGAAGATATATGTGTATATCTATTCTGGGAGGAAGCTTTTGTGACATGTTACAGATAATATTAATTATCCAAGTGAGAACAGAAGTGTATCAAAAATTTTAAGTATAACAAATCCTGGGGCTAATTAATTTGCTAGCTATTACCTCTTTAAAACAGTACTATGTCAAATAATTCTTTGATATAAAAATCAGTATAATAAATTATATTATTATGAATAGGAATATTTGAAAAGAGACCAATTTTAATGTATATTTCTAAAACATTAAATTTGCAGCCACAACTAGTAGTGATTTAGCATATGAGTCTTAGGGAAGAATATTTATTAGAAAATAAACTTCATTCATTAGTTAAATTTTTGTAGGTTCATTTTTACCCAAGAGCATCCATATCTTCAACTTTTCCATAGCTACAACTTTCTGTTCAGAAAATTCACTAAAAATGCAACTACAGGGGCGGCTAGGTGGCGCAGTGGATAGAACATCAACCCTGGAGTCAGGAGTACCTGAGTTCAAATCCAGCCTCAGACACTTAATAATTACCTAGCTGTGTGGCCTTGGGCAAGACACTTAACCTCATTTGCCTTGCAAATATCTAAAAAAATGCAACTACAACATTTAGAAGTTATTTATTTAAAAGATTTAAGTATTTTTACTTAGTATATTAGCTACTGAAGAATACATATTATCTTTTTTTCAGTGATTTTAACCATGATAAATAATACTAGAACACAGTAGGTACTTAATAAATATGTATAGATGAGGCTTTTGAAATTTACAAATAAAAGCCACCAAATTTAATATGTCAAATGAAAATCACTAGGCTAATGTGGACAATAACAACAATAATAATATTATTACCTTTTCTCCTCTGCAATTACCACCACTCTATTGTAGGCTACCATTTTCTTAAATCTTTTTTTGCAATATTCTCTTAAGGGGTCTTCCTACCTCAAGTCCTTCCAAAATCCAATATAACCTCCACTCAACAGCTGAAGTAATTTCCCTAAAACAAATCTGACTACATCAGTCCTTTACTCAAGAAACTCAAGTAACTCCATGTGACCCCCAGGATCAAATACAATATGATCTGTTTGACATTCAAAGTCTTTCATAACTTAGCTCCATCATACCTTTCTAGTATTCTTATACATTACTCCCCACCACAAACTCTTCCATTCAGTAACACTGTCCTCTTTGCTGTTCCATAAACAAGCTGCTCTATCTCCTGACCCTGAGCATTTTCTCTTGCTGTTCCCCATGCCTAAAATATTCTCCATCCTTGACTCCTCCGACTCACTTCTCTGATTTTCTTGAAATTCCAGCTACAATCCTCTCTTTTACAGGAAGCCTTTCCAAAAACCTCAATTTTAGTGCCTTCTCTCTGTTAATTATTTCCTATTAATCCTATGCTATTTTGCTTTTATTTTTTTTGTACATTGTCTTTCCCATTACATTGTAAATACCCACAAAAAAAAGTTTCCTCTTTTTGTATACTAGCAACTACCAGAGTCTGGCTCATGTTACTGCTTAATAAATGTTTGTTGATTTGATGATTGTCACTCATTTATATAGAATATCTTAGTAAAATACTTCCCTCAAAATAAGTATTATTAGCCCCACTTCATAAAAGAAACTAAGACCCAGTGATTAATGACTTCAAAGTTTCTAAATGTCAGTGTCCAAACTCAAGCCTCTACCTTTATCCAAATTCAGTACATCTTCCATGTAGTAACTAAATCATGTCACTGGTCAACTATAAAATATTCTATATCTTTTTTTCTGGACAAACTCTTAAAAATCATGTCACATATAAATAACATTTTATCTACATGTACATATATAAACTGTGGCCCAATGTATAAATGCTGAAATTTCAAAATAAACTTTTATATAATCATTGTCAATGATGCTAATTTATTTTTAAATTTTCTTATAATTTCTAATTAATGGAGTGGCTTTAAAATGAGAAAAAGAAGGA
This sequence comes from Macrotis lagotis, assembly GCF_037893015.1. Classification (NCBI taxonomy): domain Eukaryota; kingdom Metazoa; phylum Chordata; class Mammalia; order Peramelemorphia; family Peramelidae; genus Macrotis; species Macrotis lagotis. Next base: position 99,971,770 of record NC_133662.1, on the reverse strand, counting down.
AAATTTCACATCTAAAAAAATTCACTGAGTTCTATAAATATGCCATTTTAACAATACTTGTAAAAAGGTTTGGTAGTTAAAATATATGACCATCATTTTTAACTTGAAAGTATCTAGTTTTATAAACAATGAAGCAAATTATTTAAATGTTACTATATCATTTTTAATATGAGAAAGAGGATATCTGGAACAGAAATGCCCTAGACAAATTTTCCATAGAATAATTAAGTCGACTGAAACTAAAATAATTATGCCACTTCAGAAAAAAAAACCTCAGAGGCAAATATTTCTATTATTCAGGTATTTTTTCCAGCATCCAGTGAATTAACTTTTTTTTAATACATTGTGATTATACCTCACCATTTCCATTACCAACTCCAGGAATGGGGTGTGGCACTGAAAATTCCTTTGAGATGAATTACAAATAACCACAGAAATATTAATGAATAAAATATTAAATTTTTCATTGAGTTTTTAATTTATAAATTTGTTGTTGTACTGGTTGTTTTGCCCAAGTCACCTGGGCTTTCCTTCCTTATAACCAGAGGTATTCTTTGAAAATATGCATATGATATTATACAGGAATAAAATTTTTAAAAAACCATAAGTATACTTACAGTTATTCTTACTGCATTCATGTCATGCTAATATATTGATTTATATTTTGGCTTTGTTTTTAAAAAATGAAGCATGTTCTGAAAACTCAAATGCAATTTGTCAGTAATAAAAATCTCTGACAACACATTTTACTATGTCTTTTTTTTTACAACTTTTTTTTTAGGTTTTTGCGAGGCAAATGGGGTTAAGTGGCTTGCCCAAGACCACACAGCTAGGTAATTATTAAGTGTCTGAGACCAGATTTGAACCCAGGTACTCCTGACTCCAAGGCCGGTGCTTTATCCACTATACCACCTAGCCACCCCTTACTATGTCTTTTTTGATAAAACTTTCATAAACCTTATTTTGAGAGCAATCACATTGTGAAATGTAACTTGTGAAGTCCATCTATGAAGATATTAGCACAATTTTAAAAAAAACTAAAATTATGCTTTTTAAAACCTCTATGAGTAAAAACATAGAGGTTGTCCAGTCCAAAATATTATAAGAAATTACTGTAGCAGTGAGTTTCCAAAACAGTTCTTCAGCTTAGATAATTACTAGTCTCAGAATAATGCAAATAAAATCATTTTTGTTCATAAGGGAAGCAGGGAAACACTTACCGAAGTTTATTACACTAAAGCAATATGCAGGTGCATATTCTGAACCAACTTAGATGACAGTTGCAGCCCAATTATGCTTTTAATGTTTATCATGCCAGTAACATCCCAAAGACACTTTTTCACCATTGCTTCAAATACTAACTCTTTAAACTTAATAGGAAATTCTGTAGTGCATTTATTCATCTCTTTTAAACATATGTGTTTAGGGACTATTTCATTTTAATGTCAGTGTTAGAAAATTCTAGAAAAATTTCTGTCAAATCATGAAGGAGAAACAAATGTATACGTATGAATGTTGATACAAATGAAACTAAATTTCATTCAGTATAGTATTTTCCATGTGAAATAAAATGGATGAAACAATTTAGAGGTATAGATATGTGCAGCTCTTTTCCTTAACAAAAATTCTGAACGTTGGGATTAAAATTAAATTTGGGGCATCCTAATACAACCTTCAGCAATTTTACAGCAACAAAAAATATTTTAAAACCTCTTCTCCCAAATTTTCCTGGGCACCCATATGGTAGAAGGATTATATAGACTTCATTTCTTATTATGAGAATTAAAGGTCAATAGAGATAGACTTATGTTGGTTTCCTTTCTCCTAATTCGGTTAAATGATGTTTCCCTGAAGTTGGGACACCTCATTACAAAGAGACTGGCCAAAACTTTGGTAATTTTTATTTGACCATAGGAATCTATGACATCATGAGAGCTACACCAAATCATGCATTAATTAACTAGAGATTCCTATGACTTTGGATAAAGGTTGCAAACAACTATAGGGGTAGAGTAAATTATGATTAGTTTAGGTCAATAGTATGAATATAAAAATAGTTTGTAGTATTGTGATTGTAATTAAATAAAAGGCTATATATATCTATATAATGTTACTAAATTTTAAAATTAGTAATAACATATGGCATGCTATAATGAAATCAAATTATAAGGGATTAATAAGAATGACTTTCTCTGTCATGCTCAAATTTATTTTCATTATCTTCCTCACTTCAGATCAATATTGCCAAATGTAAGCTTTCTAATTTCCAATGGGTTACACAAAGAACAATAACATCATAGATAGTAAACTTTTCATGAATTATAAGAAGAAAAAATATCTCATGATAGATGTTCCATCTCTGATCTCCTTGTCTTTACACTGCCCTCATGCTTGGAATGCTCTATTTTCTCACTAGACTATTGACTTTACTGAGACTTAATCAAGTGCAGCCTCCTCCAATAGGTTTTTCCAATCTCCCCAGTTGCTTGTGTTCAGCCCTCTAAAGCTAATTTCCAACTGGGGTGCATCTCCAATTATTCTGATCTATATCTTGACACTGGGTCCAGATGACTTTAGAGGAGAAAGAGAAGCTGGTCCTCCCTCACTTAAATTCAGTTCATTTGCAAGTTATGGTATCATCTTCTTGATGTCATGGTCCTCTTCAAGGACAAAAGACAATTTCCATTTATTCAGCATTTGGCTTACATGTACTGATTCATGTATATGATGCCTCTTCAATTGAAATATAGGCCCCTTGAATGAAGCAATGCATGTTTTTAATTTGTATCCTCAGTGTTAATTAAGCACAGTCCTTGGTAAATAATAAATACTTAACAAAAGCTTGCTTGTTGATTCCATATCATAACTGAATCTCACTCCCTTCTCTATCATTCAACTGCAGATGTTTAATTTTCCCACTAACACTCTCAAAATATGGAATATTTTGGTAGGAACACATGTGATATTTCATTACATAGGATTTGCAGTTCAAATTTTCCATGAAAATGTGAAATACCACTAGGTTTAGAGAAGTAGGAATTTGAGGTTCTATTCCTTTTAAAGCATACTACTAAATTGAATACCCTAGTGCACTAGTATTTTATTTCCAAATTTTCCTTTTAGTAGTTTTTAATATGAAAACTGTAGGGAAATAGATTTTTTAAAGCCCAGAAATCTTGCATCATATTATTGATATAGCCATATATATAAAATATCATTAAGATTATAGATATATAATGGATATAACTTATTAAAATACACTAAATTTTCCCTGTATTTTAATAAAAGAGAATGATTAGAGAAAAGTTTTAATATGATAAATATTTAAATAAGGGCTAAAGCATAAACCAAGGGGGAAAATACCTCTTCCAGAGTCATGGAAAGGCTATACCTTCCCATCTCAAGTTATGTAAAATACATAGATGTATAGGACCTAATGCAGCCTCAGTTTGAAAAATTAGATTGTTTGAAAAAAGGAAAAAGTTTGAGAAATGTATGGAATTGTTTAATCCATCCCAAATCTTTTCCATACTTTAGTTTAGGATTAAATATTTACTAAAGGTTCATTTCCCTATCCCCACTCTCAAAAAATTAGTTTATGATTTACATATTATAGAATTTGTTCCATTCTAGAACAAATGAATGAAAAAAGTAAATGTATAAAGCTTTGTGAATCTGAGTGTGCACTATTATACCTAAGAATGTATTTTTAAAATAAAAAAATTATCCAAGTAAAATATCACTAAGGTAGTAATTAAGCAAATAAGTAAAAGATAAAGTATCACTGGAACTTTGGGAAGTGCCACTACTAACCTAAACAATGAGAATATCTTGTGATTCATACTACTGAATTTATAATTTTGAATACTGGCTTTGGGAAAAGAGGTTAATTCGCATGGAAGGTGTTGGGAGAAGAAGTATCAGAAGACCCAAGAGGAGTCCCTGGGCTAATTTTCCTCAGTATTCTTTCCCTGGTAGTACTTTTTAGTGAAAAAGATTACGAGAGTTCTTGTGCTTACTGTCAAGACTACACTCTGCCTAGGAACTATGGAAGAAAGAAATAATTAGGTCTTCCTATCTTCTCATGTTCTCTATCCAAAGTTGCCTATTTAGAATTGCATCCTCCTTTTTCCTTACACAGGCACATAAAATGAGTCAGAATCTAATTGTAGGACAGTACCATAAAGACTTTCTTGGTCCAATCTTTGCCTCTATAGGAATTCCGTCTATAAACATACCTAAAATAACCAATTCATTCCCTATTTGAACACCTCTAGGAAAGGCATATTATCTTCTAAGCCAGTCCATTCCATCTTGTAATAGCTGTTATTATCAGGAAGTTTTGCTTCTTCCCATTTTTTACCTATTACTTCTAGTTTTGTTCTACAGGTTTATCTAGCACCTCTAACATATGCTAGATCTTTTAGTAATTAAAGACTGCTATCATGTCTTAAAATGTCTTTTAAAATTTTTCTCTCCTTTAAAAATATCCTCAGATTCTTTACAAGACTTTCATGTGATCTCTGGTCCTTTCACCAAAATGCATTCTCTGGATGCATTCCAGCTTCTTTAGATCTTTCTTAAAAAGTAAAATTATTTTTCTTAAAAAATAATTCTCATCACTGATCAAAGTACTTAAGATGTGGTCTGAATTGTAGACACCATGAATCCATTAACGTAATCTGAATTATACTCTTTAGGTTTTTATTGTTTTTGCTGCCAAATTCTACTTTTTTTCCTTTTGTGTTTTAATCACACTATATAGTACAGACATTTGTCAAGAAGTTAAGGTGAAATATAATTGTCCCATTTGTAGGGTATCTAATTCTTTCAGGGGTACTGAAATGGATGCTTTTGGCATTCCCATCATCCTCCCTATGTTCCTGCTGCACTATGAACTAAAACAATTAGTTTCTGTGATTTACTTAGCCAGGCATTGTAGAGCTCTTAAATTGAAACAAATCGGCAAGGGTTGACTGCAGTTCCCAGAAGCTAGTCTACCAAGATATTTATTGAGCTGACACATTTGCAGAGACTACAGCTAGGCAGTCTGCCTGCCTCAGGGTGTCTGGAAATTCAATTGTAAAGAGAGAAGCAAGGCCAGAACTAGAGGCAGAGCATGACAACATTTTTTTTCTTATGAGGTGAAAAAGACAAGTAGAGTATCATAGCACCAATATTTTAAAACTTTGATCTTTACTTTTACATTTGATTATCTTGGAATAAATGTCATGGGAAAATTACATTTTTCTTAGAGGAAAAAATACCCCTGTAGATATGATACATACTCTAAAAGTTTCTCGAGGATCTAATGAAAATGTAAAAAGGGTCTTAGATGGTATTAATAATAAATTTAAAAAAATTTTAAATATTGCTCTTATGTGGTGTGTATGAAAGCTTCAGCCAGCCTTTACATACATACACACTCACATATACTTATAAAAATATTGAAAATGAAAAAGTGATAAAATATTTTATTTCCTGACAAATTGTATTCTGTGCTTGATCTTAATTATACTATTTCAAAGACCAAATCAAATCAGTTAAAAGAAAAAAAGTTTTAATTGCTTTAAATATTATACTAAGAGAGATGGAGAGGGTAGGTTTTGTTTATTATTTTTGCTTTTATTGTGAATCATCTATCTATAGTAGGATGATATATCTTGTCATTCTATTTTGGAAATAAGAACATTTTCAGTGTCATCAAAATGAAAGCTTGGGTTTCTCAAAATTGATTTACTAAATCAGTTATGGAGAGATGGCTCTAAAAGAACTTACTGTTTTTATTCATAAAAATATACAATAAAATAAATTATAATAAATACTCAGTATTTCATAAGATTAAATTGAAAAGTTTGTTGATAATTCATTTCACTTATGTGTGTGTGATATCATCAATATTGAGATTCCTACATTGCTTCTGATAGCAACCTATCTATGCCTTCTTATCCTGTATGATTCTTGTCAAATTTTTCCTCATCATGCTTCCATAAAGGACCTACTCAATTTGCTGGAAATTAATGTTTCTATTAAAATATATGTGATGCTAATAATGTATTTGTAAAACACCAATGGTAAAAGTAAAAATATTGAGAAAGCACTAGGGCAAGTGTTGGATAAAAGGAGCAACAGTGAGTAAGAGGATTTCCCTGTAATTCATTCAAGAAACTAGGAACCAAGTAAAATATAGCATCTAAAATTCTATTTTATGAGAGTAAAATGGGAATGGCTTCTTCTGAGTGAGAGGTGGGGCAGGTTGGTTCCAAACACTTACAACAAAATTGGCATTTCATTTCAATGTGACAACAGCCTTCTTGACAGCAGATTAGTTTAACATTGAACATCCCAGCAAAACAGTTATCCATTTTTGAGTGCATAATAATTCATTGTTGCCCTTCACTGTACATTAAATGTCACCCATCATTGTGACAGGAATATAAAAGTGATTGCACTAGAGTCAGGAGCCAAAATGAAAGCTGTTAATGCAGTCATTTTCAATGTGTTTTTTTAAACTTGCTTAACTTTACAAAAATGTTCCATTTCACTTCAGAATAAGAGGGAAAATAGAGAATGTCCATTAAAATTACATAATATCTCTTTACAGCACTATCTTGAATCTTCAAGTCATAAACCTTGTTATATATGAAATGGTATTATAGTGAGTATACACTATTAATTCCCATATATTATGGATAAGAGCCTAACACATCTAAATCATTCTACCCCATTATTCTATCCTATTTATAAAAATATTGTACTAACTAAATTTTTTTTCTGACTAAATTTCTAACAAAGTTTCAGACTAGGCTCCTCATAAGATAAAATAAAATAAAAATTCCATACTCTATTTAATTATGGAATATGGGAGAAAGAAGGAAAGTAAAAAATTCTACAACTAAACCATTATTTTCAGCAGTGTACTTTGATTGCTAGTTTATCAAAGAAAGAAAGTTTAGTGTCCCAACTAAATTTCTTTGTCACCGATACAAAGTTTTGTCAAGATCAAGTTTTATAAATTTAAGGGAAAGTACTACTCAACATTCTTATTTGTGATGGCCTAGAATTTTATAAATAGATGTGAATAATATCAGCAATGTTACAGTGTACAAGCAATAGCAAAGAAGGAGGAGAGAAGGGTCCTGGAAAATGGTATGAATACCTTCTCTCAGAATTATTTGTTAATTTGGTAACTAGATACATTTCAGAGAAATAAGCCAGAATTAGGCTAGGAATTAATGGTCATCCCAGGCATCTTTCCCAGGTTGATTCTCAGATTGTTCAAAGATTCTAAACAATGTCAAAGGAAAGAATTATAATGTTACAATTAACACTGAACTGATTTCCTTGATCAAATGCTGGCTAGACACTGGACTATCCTTTTATATCTTTGTCCTTTTTCTCTACTCCTTCTCACTCTCACATATACCATTTTTCCAGTTTATCCTCATATCCTTAGCAACATTTGCATAAATATTTTTCATGTAAATCATCACTTAAATTCCAAAATTAAACCATTACATGTCAAATGGAAGGGGTGGTTGTGGTAAGAGGGATTGGGATCCCATGGAATGATACTTAAATTCTAAATTCTTTAAATATGGTCAGGCTTCCATAAAATTAATTTATAAGTCAACCATATTTAGAACAGTAGAGTTTTTGTATTTTTTAATACTCTTTAAGAGCTGTGGGAGAATAAAATGGTCCATGTTAGGGATCTATGGCATCTTAGGAGATCTCTAGTATCTTCAGTAATCCCTTTGTCTAATAGAAGTTATATTTGAAGCAATGTGAAAAAAATCCTCCCATTAATAATATAAAGGAAGGGTTCCCTGACCAGGAATTTTGACATGATTAACTGCCACCTCTATACTAGCATGCCTGTCTAAAAGAGAAATGAGAAAGAAGAGAGGAAGGAATATCCAAGACAAATATGACTAATTTATACGTCCTTTTTCAAAGAATTTTTGTGACTTGACATTATCATTACCACATTCTAAAAATGTAGTGGAAACAATGCAACGTGTAGAATTCTGTTAATGACTACTATTTCTCTTGTGGATAGGACTCATTCCTTTCCCTGCATCAGTTCAAAACTGTTGATAGTATTCCAGTGCTAATATCCCTCTGGGACTAGATCACAGTGACCTGAAGCCACCCTCCTTGATCAAATAAGGGATTTCAGTTTATTTAGATGTTCTTTCACTATGCTGATTATGTCAGTATGCTATAGGAATAATAGTTAACACTGCTAAGAAAATATTGCATAATTATATAATATCAATCAAAAAAATTAGTACTCCAAATTAACCTTTTAGTACTGGGAAGATTTTCTCCTTGAATATCTCTTAAAAAAAACAATATATTGACCACCAAATGGTTTTCAAAACTTCAACATTTTCAACATACAAGGAGGTTTAGGTATGGGGTTGAGGTAGAATACAGGCAGGATATACTGATTTTAGTTAAAATCTTTAAAAACATATCAATAGCAAAATTTAACTTTTAGATTACATTTAAAAGGTGATAATTTTGTGGAAATATTCTAACATTTCCCATTTGCCAAAAAAGTTTAAATTTAAGAATCATTATTGAATTTATTAGTAAGTAATTGATAAGCATAAAAATGCAACATGAGTATAATTACAAACTGAATCATGTTTTATTTGTGTCTATCCTAAATGAGTTCTGATTTTTCTCCAAAATGATTTTTGAGTTTTAAATATCTATTTTGTAACTATAATACATGTGTATATATATTTTGTACAGAATTTTGTGCTAGAAAATAAGATTTAAGAATTTTATAAAACCATATTGAATAAAAAATTAAAAGCTAAAACAAGTCTTATAAAAAACTTATGGGAAAGTAAGACAAAATTTAAAAGAGAGAGGACCAAAAAAACCTGAGTACTTTTTGCCTGTATGATTTATTCCAGATAGGAAAAATGGATAGTAGAATGCTTATATTATTATAATACTATGAATTATAATAATCAAGAAGAAGAAGAAGAAGAGGCTAGAATTTGGGGCTGTAACTGTCATTTCTCGCTTATGCATTTTCCGTGTTTCCTATCTAGTTTCCAGTACTGGTGCATTATTAGTGAGTTTCACAATTAAAAACCACTCCAAAGTACACCAAGATGAATGAATTTCTCATATATGAAACTAAGAAAAAGAAAGGGGTATCCTGCTTAGCCAGGAATGGGGATGGAAGCAGTTCAGCAAAAAGAACATATGTCATTCAAACAATAAAGGATCCCATCAAAAATAGGACAGAATCACTTTCTCTAGAGTTTATGGTGAAGCTGGGAACAGAAGGCACTCAGGAGAGGCTGACCTCTGAAACTTCACCCCACTACAACTTCATGAAAGTACAAAATCAAATAATCCGACCTGTATAGAATCTCAGAGGTTTAATCCACCTGATGTTTGAGCATGAACTCACTATATGTCATTCCCAATATGTGGGCACAATCTCTTTATGTGTGTGATCTCCTATAAGCAAAATATAACAACCATAAAAGAACATAATGCTAAATATAAAGTCTAGTAAATTGACTTATGATTTTATGAACTATGATTTTATTAATATATCCAAATGGCATATTTTATTGTTGTTCTTAGTTTGCAAATTTGTTCTAGTTTTAAACTAGATCCATATTGAGACTACAGTCCATGGAAAAACCTAGATCTTTTTTCATATGAACTGTTTAATTTGGATTTATTTTTGTTGCTTCATTTTAGATTAATTCCATGATTTTAGCCTAAGATCTTTTTGCATTCAGAATCAACAGGCTAAAGTGGCACCTGTCCTCATCTTCACATCATTCATAAAAATTTTGACAAGCATGTCATCAACTTCAAATACATTTGCCTTTTTTATGCCTCTATTAACCACGTCCCAAATTTTTTCTGGCAGTTGAGGCACCAGTGAACCAAGGTGTTTGCAATTTTTGCTAACTATCAGTCCTCAATTTAATTCTTTTATTCAAAAGACTTTGGAATAGCAATGAATCACCAGTGGTAGAAGTAAGATACAGTCTCTCTATGTGATATCAACACATTCTCTTAAAATTATCTCTATCTTCCATCTATCATTCTCCTTTTTAGTTTTATTCACTATTTGTTCATTGTGAGGATTCCAGAAGGTAACATGTATTTAGTTTCATAAATCCCTATAATAGAAATTCTCACTAACATTTTTTAAGAGTAAGATTTCCTATGGAGGCTAAAGACTTTTAAAATTGTGGCTTTGATAATGAATAAAATTTGTTTTTTAGATTATCGTTAGTTTGTGCTATATTCTTCTGCAAACTTTAACTTTTTAATGTAAAGAGGATGTTTAAAATATTGAAGTAAAATGATCAAAAAATAAAATACACTATTATTAACGAGACTACTAATAAATTTTGTGAGTATATGGGCTTCTTAGGATACCATAACCTGATAAGCTAAATTACTAACTTTCAGTTTTGAAAGTTAATAGTATAGATATATTCAGATTTTTTTAGATATTTAAAGTCAAGTAAATATTGCTCTTAAGATTTAGAAATGCAGACTGGCATTGAAACGTTATCTATGCTATTTGAAGCTTCTTACTTTGACTATTATGAGAATTCAAGATAGAGGCAAGTTGGTTTTAAATTTTCTGATTTTTTTTTTTGCCTTTGGAGCTACTAGCAAGACCTTCAGGTTATCTAATCAAAGAACTTTCTTTTATTAAATATTTATTAGTATTTTTCATTTGAAAATATTCAAATCAATAAACCCAACATTTTTTATTAATAAAAACTTATCCCAAAAATCTAACATATACTCCATAGCATCTTTCTTACTTTCTTATTAATGTATATAGTATAAAACTTTTATTTTTTTATTCTATCTTAAGAAATACATAGGGGAGGCTAGGTGGCACAGGGGGCATCTAGGTGGCACAGTGGATAGAGCACCGGCCCTGGAGTCAGGAGTACCTGAGTTCAAATCCAGCCCCAGACACTTAATAATTACCTAGCTGTGTGGCCTTGGGCAAGCCACTTAACCCTGTTTGCCTTGCAAAAAAAAAAAAAAAAAAACTACTGGGTTACTGGGGCCTGATTATAAAACTATGTGGAAACTTTTCAATTTACTGAAAAAAAAACAAATGATACTTTCAAAATATTTCAGATGAAAATACAACTGATGAGTCACAGTTCTACTTTTAAAAAATATGATGCAAAAAAAGTAGGTTATGACCCTGTGTTCAAAATCAGGAAAACTAAAGGGAGAAAAAATTCCATGAATTTGAATCTTCATTAGTTTATAGAGGTTCTCAAAGTATGACACATGACCCCTTAAGGGATCTTGAGATATTTAGGGATCCTCAAGGATAAAGTTAATAATAATGTTTCTTCTTCATTGCCTTGCATCCTTGCCATCAGGGAGGTGATACCATGAAAAGCACATGAACTGGATTTAAATGAGAGGGGTGCTGTGATAAATCATCAGCCTCACTTTCTCCTCCAAAACAATCTGGGTCCACTGGACAGATATAAATCAGAACAACTGGAGATGGCCCCGGGTTGCAAGGCAATCAGTGTTAAGTGACTTGCCTGAGTTCACACAGCTAGTAAGAAGCAAATGTCTGAAGTAGGATTTGAACTCTCATCCTTCTGACTTCAAGGCCAGTGCTCTATCCACCATGCCATCTAACTGCCCCAAAGACAAAACTATTGTAATAACAATTAAAAAAGTATTTAACCTTGAAAATACTCTTCCCTTTCCCAACTAAATATATATAATATATATATACAGCATTGGATTCTTGTTATATACTAAAATCAAAATTACAAAAGAAATTGAATGAATAAGCATATATATATATATATATCTGTCTTACATTAATCTAAACATTAAAGATATTTGAATAAATAGGCTAAAAATGTCACTTATCAAAATGTTTTGATTTGACAAAAAGTATTATTGTTATTTATTAATTAACTAAGATGTTTAAAAATTAGTATCAGTTTAAATTCCTAATAGGGTATTATTGATAGATATAATCCACATAAACAAACATCAGTATGGATCCTCAATGATTTTTGAGAGTGAAAGGGAATTTTAAGATCAAAAAAGTTAAAAATTGCTGCTATATGGATATTTCTAAAAATATTTGTTTCAAGAAAAATATTTTGATATATCTAAATTGTGTTGCTGCACCTTCTATTTAGATGTGTGACATATACATGCACAAATACACATACACGAAATCCAGATGTGTCAAGTGTCCTTATCTGGATTTACAAGAGAGTATTTGTTCAAGGTAATTCGAGGTAATTCGAGGTAATTCAAGGTTTGTGTGGAATATCTTAGTTTTATGATTTTTCCCACATAACTAGAGATGATTGAATTACATTGAGCCATAGTCATTACCTTTTAGCAGTATCTATTCTATTCTTCTATGCCTACTAGGATTTTTCCTAGTAACACACAGAAGATAAGTAAATGGAAAGTATTACTGGTGGGTCTTAACATAAAATGGAATTGGGGCAGCTAGGTGGTGCAGTGGATAAAGCACTGGCCCTGGAGTCAGTAGTACCTGGAGTTCAAATCCAGTCTCAGACACTTAATAATTATCTAGCCATGTGACCTTGGGCAAGCCACTTAACCCCATTTGCCTTGCAAAAACCTAAAACAAAAAAAAGCTAAAAAAAACCATAAAATGGAATTGTTTATATTTCAAATGTCATTCATATTGATTATGCTTCAGTTATTCTGATTGCTGATTTTAATTCAAGATTACCTTAGATTTAATGAATATCCTTATTTAAAAATGTTTCAATAACTACTTAGCTCATTTTACTATATTCTACAATATTTGAAAATTATGAAGCTGGTTGACTTCCCCTGAACTGTGAGTTACCTAGTTCTACTAATCTTGTTCTGGACAAATTAAAGAAGTTGCTATTTAAACTCTCTAAGCAATTACATACCAAACTCTGACTTTTCAAGGAGCAGTCCAGATTGCAAATAGAATTTTAAGTGAATTTACTCTATTCCATAGAATAACTTTTCTGCTAAATACAAGTCTAATTTTACTTATAAGTACAAATAATTTTCTCAGGATTCATGCTATTTTGGATATTGATATTTGAAAGGAAAAAAACTTTGCCATGTAACTCATGGCATGTTTGGGTGCAAATGCTTTATTTAACATAGTTCTATGTTTCATCCTTAGGTATATAAAAAAATTATAATTTTTTCAATGCCCTGCAACTAGAGTATAATAATAAATTATGCATAAAATATCAATGTGATGATATTATTCAGAGAATAGACTGTGAATAGACTGCATTCATAGGATGACAAAAGTAGATTGCAAATGAAATGAATAGCATCCTTTCTAATGTAAATAACTACAAGTTGTATAGTTTAGCATTATTCTTTTGAAAGAACTATTGTCTATGATATTCTGTATAAGGAAATTAAGATTTGAGAGAAACATAGTTATAATTATAATTAATATAATTCAATAAATCCTTTAACTGTGATGTTCATTATCAAATTATAACTACCTATATATTACAAATATTCTATATACACATTATACATAGTAACATGAGAGTATAAAAAATATAGTAAATTATTTTCCTCTTCATTGCACTTGGGTAAGCTTATTTTAAAATATACAGACATAATCATTTATCTAAAGTGCATGGAAAGCTTATGTAATTCATATGTTCAAATGCCTGTCTGATAATATACTAGCAAAGCTTTTATACACTGTATTGTGAGATTAAATGAGCTATAAGGAAGAATTTAAAGAAATAAATGAATAGGAGAAATTAAGGAAGCATTAGAAGGCAAGGATTCTAGGAAAAGTATAGAATAATGGAATTATTTTACTTGTCTCTTTTTAAAAGTAGGAAAAATAGCTCAAAATACTAAAAATTTTTAACTACCAGATTTTATATGTGTGTGTGTGTGTGTGTGTGAGAAGAAAAAACAATTGTTTTTCAATAATAGTATATACAAATTTATTACCAAAAAAAATGCGCTAGGTGAATTTAGTAATACTTTTAGAAGCTAAATACTTTAACATTTGTCTAATGCATTAAAAATGTGGAATGCCTAAAAGTCTAATCACTAAAGGTTATTCTCCATATTTATGACATAACAATAACAATTCAAGGATATCAGGAGTATATTTCTTAAATTATTGTGTTTGCAACTGAGTTTAGAGTTCTTAAATACTTTGTTTATCTTCTATTTGATTTAAAAAATGACATGAAATGAGATAATGATGACATCGATTGGAATGATTAAAAAAATGGTAGGAAGGAAGAATAAAGGAAAGCCAATTGTATATGTCCCATTGCTATCATTTTTGTTAGTAGTAGGTAACATGATAAGGTTTTTAAAGTAAGACAACACTTTTTTAACATTATTAATATTGAAACTTTGAGATTATGATTTAAACACCTGAAATATACACTGTGAAACTATTCAAAAAGAGACATGCATAAATGTCATTCTTACTTTTAGAAAATATTTTAAAAATCTGATTAAATGGGTTTATGTGTATAGCATTTTAAACTTATCCCTTCCTTTTATTCTAAAGTAGTGTTTTTATTTTATTGTTTCAGTCTCTATTGAATGCCATGTAAAATCAGTTGGGGTTGAATTTGATATTGAGAGAACTAGAAATAGTCAAGGGACATAGACATATTTAAATAACTGAAGACCAGAATATATTTGTGAGTTGTGTGTGTGTGTGTGTGTGTGTGTGTGTGTGTGTGTGTGTGTGTGTGTGTGTGTCTGTGTGTGTGTGTGTGTCTGTGTGTGTGTTGGGGGGAGGCAGTATGTGGATAAGAGATCTAGTTGACTATTTTTACCCAAATAACCATATTTACTGGCTCATAATTAGAAATTTCCAATTGATGGATATATTCTTTCATGTATATGAATTGGAAAAGAGAGTTGCTAAGGTCCTTTCTAACTCTCAAATTCTATAATTCCATAACTCAAAAGAAATTCTTAAAAATAGAGAAAATCATCTTGATGAATAAAAATAGTTAAAGATTCTAAAGGTTGTAAAGTCTCCTAGAAAAAGTATAGCTTACAGACATAATCAGCATACTGCCTGCCTACAGAGGCAACAATAGTGCTCTTTGATCAAGGATAAGGGAACGCTGTGAATTCATTCTTTAAACATCATGATGTACAAAGCAAAAGCAAAAGTAAAAATCCATTGTGACTTTTGACAATCATTAGTGAGAAAAAGGAGGTAACAATTGCCAAAACCATCACAAAAGGGAGCATGTTACCTGGCTATGACAAAGAGCACACAACTGACACCCAAGTAAGCCAGCAGAATATACATCCAGATATCAGGGGAGAGAGGATTCAGGAAGGAGAAGACGCCTGGGTTTGTACCATTGGGTTTGCGGTACAAAATACTTATTCCAAGAGTCATAAAGGGCTTGGAAAAGTCGATGACCTTCTCTCGAACATAGGTAATAGCCAGTGGGGCAACTGCAAGGTCAGCTTTCTGTTGGCAGAAATATAAAAAGAAGAAAAAATAGACTATAAGTCAATAGGAAGAAGGCAATCAAATCAGACAAAACAAAGACTTTTTATTGAGATGGCTTGCCACTGTAACAACTAAGTTATAGCTTAAAGCACTTTTTTTCTGAAGTAAAATGTCCTATTTATCCTGCTGTTTCCTATGTGCTATTAACAAAACAAAACCCTCCCTTTTTAATTTTAGGAATTAAAATTACCAAAAGTCATTGTACATTTTTCACAATTTGTCATATACCAAAAATTTTACAAGTTCATTTGGTAGTAGTAGTTCCCATTTTATCACCACTGTGGTTCAAATTTTAAAACATTTGTCTGATTACTTAGCTTTTCCAATGAGAAGCAATTATTTTTAAATAAACTAGGATGAAATTTAAATTAAATAAAGGGTTAAATAAAGGATTAGCTATTTGTATTCAGTTTTTTATGCTAAAGAATGTTGAAATTTTTTTAAATTTCTAAGTTTTTTGCTCAATATGATTTTTTTGCTTCTATTTCTTTGTTTATATCAAAAACGTTCATTGTAGTTAGCAGATTATTTATATTTTAAATGTTGCTAATTCTTCATTGTTTCTTAAAAATGATAAAATCAATCACTTTTAGAGACCACAGATTTAGAACAGCAAAGCATCTCTGAGGTCATTTAGTACAATCCTTCTCATTGTAGAGGTAAACGGAGATCCAGAGAATTTAAATGATTTACTCAAGGTCACGTAGGTAGTAAGGATATGATTTGAAATCAGAACTTTTGACCTTGCTCTTTGCATTCTACCATGCTGCTTTTTACATAAGGAAGCTTAGAACTAAGAGAAATTAATTGACTTATCAATGGTCATCTAGTTAAATAGCAGGGGTGAACTTCAATGCCAAATTTCTCTCCCTTTCACAAGTCCACAGCTCTTTGTATTATATAGTAATGCCTTTTAATTAGTGAGAAAATCCATTTCAATATTTTAAGTGCTAAATGAGAGTACTTACTATGCAAATAAGTTTAATGTCATCTTTGATAGCTTTCTTTCCATTTTGTTAATACTGTTCATTGTTAAGAATAACTGCCAATAAATAGCTTTTGGTGACTATTGTTAACTTATTAAACAGTGGTAATCTAAGGAAATACTACGTATAATAACCAAATAGCCCATCTTGTCAATCCACTTTTTTTTCAAATTCATAATGCTGCCTCCTTTTGTAAGTTTCCTTAGAGTATGCTACCTCACAGGAAGTTCATTTTGTCAGAGGATCATAGAAGAGAGAGTCAGAAGAGACCTCAGAAGACAGTTATCTCAACCTCTTAACTTTAAAGATAAGGAAAGTAAGACAAAAGGAAATTAAGTGACTTGCCTAAAATAGGATTTGAAACCAGTTTCTCTGCCTCAATAATTAGTGCTTTTCAATTGATAAAGTAAAATGAAATCATAAATCATAACTGAAGGCCCAGCCTAAATACTATCTATAAGGGAAATATTCAGCAGGCAATCTACAGACACATAATGTTCTGAAAGTAATGAAAAACAGTTACAAATACTTTGGGAGCAAAAAAGGGTTTTAAAAAATAATAATTTAGTCCGTCTAAAGATATTAATGCATTAAGTAAATGAGTTTTGGTGGGGTTATTTTGTTATAGCCTCAATACTTGAGGAAGACATATAATTTAATAAAATAAGAAAAAATAAAACTTTTCTATTTTACCTTACATTTGCTAATTAGCACATTTAAAAAATGAAACATCAGGTGTCAAGGATAAGGATTGATTTATACACAAAAGTCATGAAATTATACCTCTGGCCAGTTCTGAAATAGACATTAATTTTTATTTATTCAGTCCACAGGCATATTTTCTATGAATACATTTGGACTTCATTACAGAATCTCATTATAATACAATCATCTAGAATGTAATAGAAATGTTACTATTTAAAAGGTGTTTGTAAAGATGGTTGTACTAACTTGCCATTATGTTATCTTGTTATCAAAAGCCCTCTATTTGGGGGGTGAAAGGTAAGGGACTGGCAAGGGGAAGTCTGTAGGAGATGGATGAATCATAGAGATAATTCAGAAGTCTTTGTAGATTTTTACTCAAATTTGACTTTAACAAATGAAAATGAGATTTGTTGATTGTATTCTGGTTCCTCAGTATATGAAAAAACATGGTAGTGACTGATCAGAAGTAATGAATCAAGGTTTTTTTTTTTGCTGAGATGCAAAATAGATTTCTTATTCAATAATTCAACTGAACAAACATTTATTAAGACCCCACTTTGAGCAGAACACTAATATAAGTAGAAGAGATAAAAAGACAAAAACCATTCCCTGCCATCACAATGATACAGAAGTTTTTACTTTGAAATTTATCTCATGCAAATCTGCCTTATTTCTTTCATGGGTTTCCAGATGTTAAGGTTCATGGATGTCTAAACCGAAAGAAAAAAATATTTTTTTTTTCTGTTTGCTCTACTTTTCTTTATCTGGGAGCTCCCTATACTAATAAAATCTTAGATCTTATCCCTCTCAATTTCAAATTTTTTCTTCCACTAAAATTTCTGACATAAAACCCTCTTTCTTTAAAATCACTTTGAGATACAGAGATAATAGTGGTATTTCTGAGTCAAAGGGTATGCATAGCACTTTGGGTGTAGTCTCAAACTGTTCTCCAAAATGGTTGGATTAGTTCACAATTCCATGAAAAGGGCATTAGTTTCCCAATTTTTCCACATCTCCTTTAGTCTTTGACAATTTTCTTTTCTTTTCTGTCTTAACCAATCTGATACATGTGAAGTAGCATCTAAGATTTGTTTAAATTTGCATTTCTCTAATCAGTAGTTATTTAGAACAATTTTATGTGACTATTAATGGTGTTGATTTCTTCTGAAAACTGCTGTTCATATCCTTTGACCACTTATCAAATGGAAACTGACTGTCATAAATTTGATTCAGTTCTTACAATATAAAAAATGAAAATTGGTGTAATTTTTCCCAGTTGTTTTCCTTCTAATACTTACTATATTAGTTTTTGGTTTTGCAAAAACTAGGTGGCACAATTGACAGTTCACCAAACTGGAATCAGAAAAGACCAGAGTTCAAATCCAGTGTCAGATACTTACTGTAGGACCCTAGAGAAGTCACTTAACCCTGTTTTCTCATATAAAATGATCTGGAAAAGAAAATGGCAAACCACTCCTGTATCACCCAAGAAAGCCTCAAATAGAATCAAGAGAGTCAGGCATGACTAAAATGAATGAACACTGCATTCCTGGTAAAAATTCTACCAGTTCATTGTGTTTGATCTTTGTAATGAATTGCTATAATCTCCTTGCTAGTATACATTTAAAATTTTCATCAATAAAAGAAATTATTCCATAGTTTCCTTTTTTTATTTTTGCTCATCCTGTTTTGGATAACAAAATCATAATTGTGTAATAAAAAAAATTGGTAAGATACCATATTTTTCTATTCTCTAGTTTATATAGTGCTAACATTTGTTTTTTTAATGTTTGATAGAATTTACTTGTGAATTCATCTGCTTACAGTTTTATTTTTCTAAAGGAGTTCATTGATGGTTTGTTCAATTTCTTTTTTCTAAGATAGTCATTTAAGCATTCTCATTTTTACTGGCACATAAATGGACAAAATATTTTTTGATAAATGCTTAAATCTTCATTGGTGATGCATTCACCTTTTTCATCTTTGCTACTAGTAATTTAATTTTCTTCTTTCTTTATCAGATTAAAAATTTTTTTCACCATTTTGTTTTTTCCCATAAAATCAGCTCCTAGTTTTAGTTATTAAAAGTTCAATGATTTTTCTTTTATTTTCAATTTTATTAACCTTTCCTTTTATTTTCAGAATTTCCATTTTGGTGGTTAATTGAAAAAGTTTAATTTGTTCTTATTCAGTTGCATGTCCAATTTATTAATGTTATTTTTCTCTTTTATTGATGAACACATTTAGATAAATGAATTTTCTTCTAAGTACTGTTTAGGTTGGGTCCCACAAATTTTAGAAGGTCTCATTGTTTTCATCCTCTGGTATAAACTTATTGATTATTTTCATGATTTCTCTTTTATTCATTCTTTAGGATCAGATAATTAATTTGCAATTAACATGTAATCTATGCTTTGATGGCCCTTTATTTAATGTATTTTATTACATTATTGTATAAAAAGGGCATATTTGATATTTCTTCTTTTCTGCATTTGGTTGTGAAGTTGTGTCCACCCTAACCTGTGGTCAGTTTTGGTGAAAATTCCATGTTCAGTTGAGAAAAAAACATACTGATCCTATGTCCACTGCTAGCAGGAGGGCCCCCTGTGACTTCTTTCTGACTGGTTTTCATTTCCCTTCACCTTCTTTTACTTAAAGAGTTTCCAAACTGCTGATACTTCTGCCACCATCAATGATGTTTCATGACTGTGGCCTCTAGGTCAGACTCCTCCTTGTCACAGATCTTTTTCTGACCTTTTATGCTATCTCTGGCTAGAAGAATGTCTTATTTTGACCTTTTGTTGTCTCTGCCAATGTACAATTCAATTTGAGGCATTATTTTTAAAGTTGTTTGGAGGGGAATATTAGAAGAGCTTGGCTGAGTTTTTTGGTATTCTTCCATCTTGGCTCATCTCCTAGAAGTCAACTTCACTTTTTAAGAAAATGCTTATTAACTCTCTTTTTTTTCTTAAATTCAAAAGTTTTTAGATGAGTTTTTAGAATGTCTATGAGGGGTGGCTAGGTGGCACAGTGGATAAAGCACTGGCCCTGGAGTCAGGAGTACCTGGGTTCAAATCCAGTCTTAGACACTTAATCCTTCTGCAAGCCACTTAACCCCATTTGCCTTGCAAAAATAAAACCTTAAAAAAACCCCTAGAATGTCTACAAACATTAACAAAATTGTATTCATATAATTCAGTTACATAAATAGTACATTAGAAATAGTGTGCTATACTGGATAGATAGCTAGCTTGAAAAGAGGAAAACTTGAGTTCAAGTCCCACCTCTGATATATACTGGTTTATTGGCCCTGGGCAAGTCACTTTACTTCTCAACAGTTCTCAATACTTCTTTTTTTTAAATTTATTTAAGACAATGGGGTTAAGAGACTTGCCCAAGGTCACAAAGGTAGGCAATTATTAAGTGTTTGAGGCTAAATTTGGACTCAGGCCCTTCTGACTCCAAGGCCGGTGCTCTAACCACTGTGCAACCAAGCTGCCCCTCAATAGTTCTTAATTCTTCTCAAACTTCTCTCAAATACTTTAAGTTGAAGACAAAGTAATTACCTGCATTATTTAACATAATTTTTTCTCCTTTTAGGAGAGATAGTGCAAGCACACATTGTATATCTAATGAACAGCAATTTGATATAGTTCCTAAGAAAATTAATTACATCAATACTGATTTGGTGAGAGAGAAAAGCAAAATAGGAGATATGCAGTTTAGAACAATGTTCGCAAAGTTCTCCTTATAAAAACAAAGAAGTTGGTGTAATCATATGACTAAGAAAAACCCCATATATTAATTTCCAGGACAACACTTGCCATTGTATCTTGCTCAAGGTTAAGATGAACAGGAAGACCATAAAAAGCTTTTCTGACAGTATCTGACTGTAAAAGTTGAAATATAGAAATTCTACAAAGAACTTGCCTAGGATACTGTAAAATACATCAACACATAATTAATACATGTTGACTTCATTATGCCAGCAGGCATAAGGGTGGAGAGCAAATTGTATATTGGGAAACTAGGAGTTAGGTGTGATGAACTTAAGAGAACAATGATTTCTTGACAATTCACAAGTCTGACATCTATGAATCATGAACATTTTCTCCCAGAAGAGTCAGAAAGTTTTGGGAATAGCAAGTACCAAACATTACAAATGAACACATACACAAATATACACAAATGAAATTTACAGAATCTTAAAAGGCAATTGTTTCATTGATTACTGATTTGATGATCAGTAAAGGTTTGTATGTGCAAACAAACTGTGAACAATTAAAAATGACCAAAATCCTATTCGATTTTATCAATTCAAAGAATTAGAAAAAGAAAGAGGATCTTATTGTTATGATTTCTTGCAACAATCATAACTGGTAAGAATCAGTTGCCAAATAGAAAGGACAAAAGAGACTAGGAATAAAGTGAGCAAAACCTTTCTCCTTTTATGTGGTAAGAAATGGCAGCAAAACAGTGCTTTATAATACAAATTCATTTGTAAAACTCTTTGGAAGAAAATGGAAACAATTTTTTTTTAATATTTTTTTTCAGGAATCTAACACATAAATATGAACATTTACATATACAAAGAATCAAAAATAAATTCAATATGAAAATGTATATTGTATATAGCTTATATTTTAAAATATAAGTTATTTTAGTTTGTTAGTTTCAAAGTTATTCTGCTTTTCCTTGTATTCCATTGAATCAGATTTTGTCTTTTGTGCATTTTTTAAAATGTATCAAATATTTCTCTCTTATTCTTTTTCTTCCTTCTTTCATTTTTTCCCTTTTTCTTTCTTTTTGTCTTTGGAAACTCTTATCACTGTCCCACTGTCCATTTCCTCTTCTCTTATACAAGAAACCCTTGTAAACAATTAAACATCACTGGGTAAAAGAAATTCAAATTTTGGCCCTGTGCAAAAATGTATGGCTTATTCTAAACATCTAGAAATTCAAATTTTGGCCCTGTGCAAAAATGTATGGCTTATTCTAAACATCTAGTCTACCTCTCATCTCTCTGATAGATGTCAGTATGCTTCATTATCAATCCTCTGAAGTCATGGTTGACATTGGATCTAACAGAGTTTCTAAGCCTTTCAAAAAATGTTCTTTATTATGCTGTAGTTATATATATATGTATATACACACACACACATATATATACATATATATAATTATCATTTGAATATTATATTTTATATATATGCATGTGTGTACGTATATCTACTGGCACTGCTAAATTCATTCTGAATAAGTTCAAATATGTATATATATCTTTACAAAGTTTTCTTTTTCTGAATTTTTCTGAATTATTTCTACTGGTACATTATTATTTCATTTTATTAATTACCAAAACTTGTTCACATTCTTTCCCCATTTGACAAGCAACCCCTCAATTCCTAGGTCTTTACTATAACAATGAGTTTTACTATTAATATTGGTGCATATATAAGTTCTTTTCCTCTTTATTTGATCTCTTTGGGGAACAGGCTTACTTACTGAATCAAATATTGTACATAGTTTAGTGACTTTGAGTATAGAATTCCAAATTTCTTTCCCAAATGGTTGGGTCAATCTATAGACTCACTAACAGTACAATAGAGTATCTAATAATTATATCATCCTCAGCAATTACCATTTTCTTTTTTCCCCTTCTATGTTAATTTGATAGGTATCCAACAGAACTTTAGAGGTGCTTTAATTTTGCTTTTCATTATTTGTTATTTGGAGCCTTTTAACATGAACATTGAAATCTCTTACACTGCATCCGTTAAAAGTGTTGGTTCATCTGACCTTTCTGGAGAGCAATTTGGAACTATGCCCAAAGAGCAATAAAACTGTTCATACCCTTTGACCCAGCAATTCCAATTCTAGGTTATATCTAAAAGAAATTATAGAAAAAAGAGAAAAGTCCTACATATTCCAAAATATTCATAGCAGCTCTTTTTGTAGTGGCAAAGAATTGGAAATTGAGGGGATGCCCATCAATGGGGGAATGGCTAAACAAGTTATGGTACATGAATACTATGGAATTCCATTGTTTCATAAGAAACCATAAATGGTAGGAATCTAGAGAAGCATGGAATGAGTTATGGGATCTGATGATGAGTGAAGGGAATACAACCAAGAGACAATGTACACATCAACAACAACATTGTGAGATGAACAACCTTGATGGAAGCAGCTCTTCTCAGAAGTCCAGAGAGCTAGGACAAGTGTATTTGACTGGTTATGGTCTATATTATCCCCATCCAAAGGAAGAAAAACAAAACAAAACAGAACAACACACACACACACACACACACACACACACACACCAAACCTTCAAAATCTGATGTGAACTTTATAAAAATTATCCCTTATGTATCTCTTTCCCTTAATCCTAATTCCTCATACCAAAAGTTACTAATTTGTAAATATGGTTATCAAAATATGTATGTACAATGCTAACCTTACTGTTCACCACTGAGTGGAGGAGGTTGGGAAGGGAGGGCGGAAGGAAATTTTGTAACTTAAAAATACTCATGTGTATATGGATGAAAATAAATATTTTTTAAAAAGTGTTGATTCAGGGGTGGCTAGGTGGCATACTGGATAAAGCACAGGCCCTGGAGTCAGGAGTACCTGGGTTCAAATCAGGTCTCAGACACTTAATAATTACCTAGTTGTGTGGCCTTGGGCAAACCACTTAACCCCATTTGCCTTGCAAAAAAAAGAAAGTGTTAATTCATGTCCTTTGATAATTTACACAATAATGATGTCTCTCTAGACAGCAAAAGACAGATCTGTGTATATTTACATATGTGTGTGTAAATATATGCATGTATGTATTTCAATCAATTCCCAACATATTTTGAGTAGCAGATTTTTATCAGGGAAATATGACTTAAAGATTTTTCTCCCAATTAATTTTGTCTTCTAATTTGAATTATATGGATCTTGCTCATGCAGAAATTTTATAATTTTATATAATCAAAATACTCTGTTCTCCTTTTATCCAATATGTCCCTAACTAAATGATACCTAGTGTTAATTCTAGTTCTTAATCTATTATTTTATCATTTGAAATGTGACTTCAATAAAATATGATTCTGTGGCTTTAATATAGTATGGTACATGCCAAAAAGGTTTTAATTATTGTCCTGATAATGTATCAAGTCAGATATAATATCTCTTCTTTTGAACCTCCCTCCAAAAAAAAGTAAATAACTCAGCCTAGTCTAAATAGGTTACAACTACAGCCTGTACTGTAAATACAGAGTCATCTTATTAAACCAGGCCCTAAATAATGAATTTCTATCCTTAGTTGAAAAAGGTATCTCCTTCATTGTGTTTTTAATTTGTTTATGATGGAACCTTTTAGAGGATGCAATAGATTATAAACAACACTGCTTCATAAAATAGAAAATCAAGTTTACAAAAAAACTTGTTTTGAGACACAAATAAGTAAACTATATCATCCCAAGAGCATTAAAAAGTGAAACCATTATTAGAAAATAAGTAGAAATAAGAAGTTAAAGTATCAAAGTCAAGAAGAATGATTGGACCAACCAAATAAACAGAAGAAACCTGTGCTAGAGACAGCATAAGCAAGTTCCAAAAGAAGGTCAAAAAAAATCAGGATAATATATCCCTCCAAATGTCCACTTTGTCATCTTTATAAAATCATTAAGACAATTATCTGATGTTTCTTTATTTTTTTGTTTGCCTCTGCAAGGCAGTGGGGTTAAGTGACTTGCCCAAGGACACACAGCTAAGTAATTATTAAGAGTCAGAAACCAGATTTGAATTAAGGTCCTCCTGACTCCAAGGCTGGTATTCCCTTCACTGAGCTACCTATCTGTTCCTTTCTCCTTTATTCGTTTTATTTTTTTGGTTTTTGCAAGGCAATGGGGTTAAGTTATTTGCCCAAGGTCACATAGCTAGGTAATTATTATTAAGTTTCTGAGAATGGATTTGAACTCAGGTACTCCTGACTCCAGGGCCAGAACTGCATGCACTGGGCCACCTAGCCACCCCTCCTTTCTCCTTTATTCTTTTTTTTTTTAGGTTTTTGCTAGGCAATGGGGTTAAGTGGCTTGCCCAAGGCCACACAGCTAGGTAATTATTAAGTGTCTGAGACCTGATTTGAACCCAGGTACTCTTGCCTCCAGGGCCGGTGCTTTATCCACTGCTCCACCTAGCCGCCCCTCCTTTCTCCTTCATTCTAAAAGAAAAGCATAACATCAGGGAGGTGATGCTACAACTTGTAAGTGAATTGGATTTGAGAGGTAGGTGATATGCAAAGTCACCAGCCTCCCTTTCTCTTCTGGAGTCTTCTAGGTCCAGTTGGTCAGATATGGATCAGAATGATTGGAGATAGCTCTGGATGCAGTGATAAGTCTTCACCTTTGAAATACTAGAGCTTTCCCAGGTTAAAATCTGAAAGAGGCAACATCCATTCAGTCCTTAAGATTAAGTAAGAGAAAGATGAGAAGACAAGAATAAGCACCCCCCCCCAAAAGAAAAATTAACCTTGGAGGATAAGATCCTCCGGGATTTTTGGTGATCTAGAATAGTCTCCTTTTGCAAGAGTCTCCAAAAAATAAAATAAAATAAAAATTAAGGAGAGTAAAACCTTCAAAGTTTCTGGTGAAAACAGAAACTATTGCTATTTATCTTCACTCTGAATCAATGATGTTTCAAACAATGACCCAAGTGGGTTTAGCCTGGGACTTATTTGGTGATCAATTAAAGAAAGCCAGAGAGATAAGCAATTTTGTGATTCCCAAGAAATCTTTCAGACATGGAAAGAGTGAATAACAAAGAAGGAAGAAAAAAAAGAAAAAGGAGGAATGGTGAAGGGAGGGAAGGGGGGGAGGGGGGATTGATATTATATATATATATATATATATATATATATATATATATATATATATATGATCTCTTTAATGAAAAATTGAGAAAGAAATAGATTTAACCAAATCCCAACACATTAGAGGTCTGGTGGGATCCATATTAATGCAAATATGTTTAGCCAAAAATTTGTCATAGGAAAAATGCAAGGATTAAAAATATCTATTGCTGGCCCTATATATACAACAGATGAAGACAAAAAAATTAGTTGAATCCAGAATTAAATCAAAAAAGATTGGATTTCAATTGTTTTCAAAAATTCCATATTGTTCCCTTGTGAAAAACACAACTTGATTATGTTCATATTTTTTTATAAAAATGGAAAATAATAACAAAAGTGATAGAATATCTACATTGTGGCAGGCATTGTGCTAAGCACTTTACAAATGTTATCTTATTTAATCCTCACAACAACCCTAGGAGGTAGATGCTATTATTATCCATATTTGACAATTAAGGAAATAGAGGCAAACAGATTAAGGTCTTGATGAAGATCAACCTGTATCTGAGGTTAAATTTTAAATCAGGTTTTCCTTATGCAAAGTCAAGATTTCCACCCATTGTGAAATTATTGATGTACTTGTGATCCTTTTTTTCCTCTATGACTATTATCTATATTTTTTCCAACTATTCAAAGTACTATTTTTTTGGTTTCTTTTTAAGTAGGCAATCTGTGGACTTTTTCAATTGATTTTTGTCCCTTTATTCACACATTCTAATAAGTTTTCGAATGTTATTTCTTACATTGTGGCATTCAAGTTTTATGATTTGTTATATTCTTCTGGAAGAAATAGTATACCTAAGTTGCCTCTATACATACCATTTTAAAGATCATTTTTTTCCATTTTACAAACCTTAAATCTCTATAAAAAGTTATTTGTGCTTTTCCTTTTCCACATTATTGTTCAATTCAGCTTCTTTATATTCCTAGTCTTTTACTTTTTTAGAGAGATTCACCACTGAGTTCACATTTTTCCATTCTATTAATTAATTCAGTATAGATCATACATTCTGCCTTTTTTCCTTAATATTTTTTCTCTCAAGATATTAATTTTTCTTCAAGTATTTCAAGAAATCCTGATGTTCACAAACTCTTGAGAATACAGAGTTCTGCTTCTTATCAGGTGTTAATTCAATTTCCTTTGTCTTATAGTATCTATTTAGAGAGATATGCAATTTATTGGGAGTGCTGATAGTCATCCTCCCTAACTTTTAGTATTTTTCTCTGTTAATTTATCTCTGTGTGCTCTGGATTTTTAATTTGATTATTTTTCTCTGGAGCAATAGTCCCTCTCTGGGTTTATCACTAGAATTAGACTTCAAGTGTCTCAGCATTCTTACATATTGAAGCATACATTTCCTTTTAAATGACCCCAGTCTCTTCCCCAAGTAATTTCTAAGGAGATAGGCCTTACTCCACCTAGAGTTCCTTTGTTTAGTTCTCAAGAGTAACTATATCCTGGATCTTTGTCCTAGTTGCCTCTGGTCTTTAGTTTTCTCATTGTGCTTTGTTATCATCTTCTGCTTTTCAAGGAAATGGAAAAAGTCAGGTAGAATTTCTATAGTCTTGAGCTAGGGACTGCCTCAAAAAAGTGAGTTACCTAATTCTAAAACCTTCTACTTACCCTTCTCATGTGGCTTGAATTTCACAGCTAATTACAATAGGATTCTGAAGGAAGAGCAGAGGAAGAATATGCCAGCAGAGACTATAGTATTTTGAAATTTCCTGAGTGTTTCCAAACCATAAGCCCATGATTAGCTTATATCCTCTAACTAGCCATGAAAACTGATGGGGAAGATCTGTTAAGTAGATAGAGTTTTCCACTATTAATTCCAAAAGTTGTTACCTCATTATGATTCTTGGTTTCTTATCATGTTGAAACAGCTATATTTGCTCTACCAAAATTCCTCTTTTGTTTTGTTTTGATGGTGGGGTGAGAGGTTGGTAGAAATTGAGAAAAATCCTAGTTCTCCAACTTGCTGTTTAAATGACTCAGTCAGACAACTGTGTCACAATATTTTGATACCTCCCTCTCTTTCATATCAATGTAATAGAGACCTTGAAAACATTCCTGATAAAATTCCAGTACACAATAGAAAATTTGATTTCCAAATACAAGACTCGAATAAAAAAAGCAAACAAGAAAGAAAGATCATTCCCAACTGGAAAAATGATATTCATCATTCTTAAGAGCTTTATCATGGTAAGGACAATGGTGGTATACATAAACAGAGGGCATGGATCTGAGGTGACTAAGATGGAATATATAAAAAATTATGGGTGAAAAAGGGGGATGCCTGGGGTGGGTGAAGATGGGAAAGGTGGAATGGGGTAAATTATCTCACAAAAAAAGGTATAAAAGATTTTTTACAATGAAGAGGAAGGGGGACAGCTAGGTGGCGCAGTGCATAGAGCACTGGCCCTGGAGTCAGTAGTACCTGAGTTCAAATCTGGCCTCAGACAGTTAATAATTACCTAGCTGTGTGGCCTTGGGCAAGCCAATTAACCCCATTGCCTTGCAAAAAAGCTAAAAAAAAAAGAAAAAACCAATGAAGAGGAAGATGAAGGAAAGTTTGATGAATAATACTTGAACTTTACTCTCACCAGAAGTGTGAACAGACAGAATAACATAAACATTCAATGGTGTAGAAATATGCATCTTACCCTATAGGGAAATAGGAGGGAAAGGGTTCTAATAAAAGGTGGGGTGGACTGAGGAGGCCATGGTTTTGTACAACCTTTGTCAAATTACTTGCCTTTTCAGTGATGAAGATGGAATGGTAGAGGGAAGAGGGAAGAAATTTTGTAACTCAACTGTTGACTTTTTCCCAACTGAAATTTCATTTAATTTTTCTAATTATATGCAGTTAGTTTTCAGCATTCATTCATTTTCAAGTTTATTAGTTCCAAATTTTTCTACCACCCTCCCTTCCTTCCCCTCTCCCCATGGCAATGAACAATATGATAAAAGTTGTATATGTACAATTGTACTTAACATTTCCATATTAATCATTTTATCAAAAAAATAATTAGAACTAATGTGGAAAACCCATGAGAAAGAAAATAAAATCAAAGAAGATTTTAAAAAGTGAACATAGTACACTTCGCTCTGCATTCAGAATTCATAGATTTTTTTTTCCTCTGAATATGGATGCCAATTACCTTAAGGCTCTCTGGTTATCTGAACTGCTGAGAGGAGCTGCATTCATTATAATTGATCATTTCACAATGATGTTCTTAATGTTCCTGCTCACTTCACTCAGCATCAGCTCATGCAAACCTTTTGATGCTTCTCTAAAATCCAGTCACTCCTGATTTGTGACAAAACAATAATACTATATAACATTCTTATATGACTACAAATAGCTTTTATTTCTTTATCTGAAAATTGCCAGTTTACATTTTTTGACCCTTTATCAATAAAAACTTTATAATCAAATGCAGAAAGGCAGAAATATTAAATTCATCCATTTCACATAAAAATTGTGTGTAATAAAGGGACAAAGATAAACAAAAAATTAACTGGAAACTAAATAACCTAATTTTAAAGAATGAGTGGATCAGGGGCAGCTAGGGGACTCAGTGGATAGACCATAGTTTCTAGAATCAGGAGGACCTGAGTTCAAATATGGCCTTAGACACTTAAAAGTGATTTGGGCAAGTCATTTGACCTTATTGCCTTGAAAAATCAAAACATAACAAAAGAAAAAAGAATGAGTGGATCAAACAACAAATCATAGAAATAATCAACAATTTCATCAATGACAATGATGAGACATCACAGAAAAATTTTTGGAATATACACAGTTTTGGGGGGAAATTTTATAAGTCTAAATGCTTAGTTGAATAAAATAACTAAAAATGTTATAAGTAAATAAAATAATTATAAAGCTAAAAAAGTAATAAACTGAAGATTCCTAAATACCAAAATAGACATTCAAAATAGACAATCAAAGAAGAAATAATTAAATTAAAAGTAAGAAAATCATTGAACTGAAAAAACTAAGAATTTGTTTTATGAAAAACCAATAAAATATACAAACTTTTAGTAAATCTAATTTTAAAAAAGAAAGAAGAAAACCAAATTACCAGTATCAAAAATGAAGAGGTGAACTCACCACCAATGAGGCAGAAATTAAAGTAATAATTTGGGGCTATGTGCCCAACTGTATGCCAAAAAATTTGACAATCTAAGTGGAATATATGGATATTTACAAAAATATAAGCTACCCAGCTAAAAAGAAGAGAAACTAAAATTCTTAAATATCTCATTTCAGAAAAAGAAATTGAAACCATCAATCTCCCTAAGAAAAAAAAATGTCCTGGCCCAGATAGATTGATCAATGAATTCTACCAAATGTTTAAGGAACAATAATTCCACTTATATATGAACTATTTTTTAAAATTGAAGAAGAAATTTTGGCAAATTCCTTTTATGACACCAATATAGTATGGATACCTAAACCAGGAAGAGCCAAAACAGACAAAGAAAATTATATATATAGATAATCTTTCTAATGAACATTGAGGAAAAATTTTCATTAAAATTTCATCAAAGTGATTACAGCAAATTATTACTAAGATAATATGATCAGGTAGTATTTATACCAGTTAGGCAGGGATGGTTCAATATTAACAGAACAGTCAACATAATTGACCATATCAATAACAAAATTAACAAAAATCATAGGATTATCTCCAAAAATGCTGAAAAATTTTTTGACAAAATGAAGCACAAATTTCTACTAAAATACATTAGAGAGCATAGGAATAAAAGAAGTTTTCCTTAAAATGATAAGTATCTAAAATCATCAGCAAGCATTATATGTAATGGGGATAAATCAGTAACATTTCAAGTAAGATCAGATATAACATGCTCAAACACTCATGTTCAATATTGTATTAAAAATGTTAGCTTTGGGGGGGGGGGCGGAGCCAAAATGGCAACAAGAAAGGATGGAGTCTTTGACTCTCTCTGATAAAACTTATAAACTAAGGACTCTAACTAAACTTTCGACAGACAGAACCCACAAAGGGACCCAGCAAGGCAGTTCTCCTACCCAAGGTAACCTGGAAAAGAGCAGAAAGGCTCTGCTCCCCAGGTTGCAGTGGTGGCTGCCAGAGGGGTGGCCCGCCAGAGCCAAAGAACTTCAGCCTCCCAGAAGCAGCCCCAGGGCTCTGGGGACCGCGGCTCACAGCAGCAGGGGAGTTTCCTGAGCTACACCCCGGGGACCACTGAGCACAAAGTGGGGGAACAGTAGGGGACCTCTGCCAGAGTGAGCAGGTGGAGCCCATCCCTCAGGGCACACAGCAAGCAGCCTGGTCTTTTGGCAGCCCAGATCCAGGAACAGAAGCAGGCAGAGGCAGTAAGCAGGAGCCCCCAGGGCATGAGCCCATTGAGCTGAGGGAGGGGAGTGAAGAGATACTGCAGAGCTCTGTCCTCTGCCTCTGAAACAGGACTCTGGGGCCCTGACCACATTCAGAAACTTATTGCAGTCTAGGACCCCCACAGAACAGCAGGACCCCCTCCACCTCAGCCCCGTGGCAGAGGGGGGCACATATAGTCATTCACAGACCAGGAGGGAGGACAGAGCCTCACACACTGAGACCCTTGTGGGAGTGTCCCAAAAGCTCAGGAAGCACCCCCAAAGCTCAGGAAGCACCCCAAAACCAGGCCCAGGCTGGGAAAATGAGCAAGCGGAGAAATAAAAGGAACACCATTGAGAAATATTTTGCAAATGAGCCCAAGAAGGATCAAAATACTCAGTCTGAAGATGAGGAAGCACAAGCTCCTGCATCTAAAGACTCCAAGAAAAACAGAAATTGGGCTCAGGCTATGACAGAGCTCAAAAAAGACTTTGAAAATCAAATGAGGGAGTTAGAAGAAAAACTGGGAAAAGAAAGGAGAGAGATGCAGGAAAAACATGAAAATGAAGTCAGCAGCCTAGTCAAGGAAATCCAAAAAATGCTGAAGAAAATAGCATGCTAAAAACCAGCTTAGGTCAAATGAATAAAATAGTTCAAAAAGTTATTGAGGAGAAGAATGTTTTAAAAAGCAAAATTGGCCAGATGGAAAAAGAGATAAAAAAAACTCTCTGAGGAGAATAAATCCTTCAGACAAAGAATAGAATTCAGGGAGATTGATGAATTTATGAGAAACCAGGAATCAATACTTCAAAACCAAAAAAATGAAAAATTAGAAGAAAATGTGAAATATCTCATTGAAAAAACAACTGATATGGAAAACAGACTTAGGAAAGATAATTTAAAACTCATTGGAATACCTGAAAGTCATGATCAGGAAAAGAGCCTTGACATCATTTTCAAAGAATTACTACAGGAAAATTGCCCTGATATTCTAGAAGCAGAGGGCAAAATAGAAATGGAGAGAATCCACTGATTGCCCCGAGAAAGAGATCCCAAAAAACCAACACCTAGGAATATTATAGCCAAATTCCAGAACTCCCAAGTCAAAGAGAAAATATTACAAGCAGCCAGAAGAACACAGTTCAAATACTGTGGAGCTGCAATCAGGATCACACAGGACTTAGCAGCAGCTACATTGGAAGCTCATAGGGCTTGGAATACAATATACCGGAAGGCAAAAGAGCTTAGAATGCAGCCAAGAATGAACTACCCAGCAAGGCTGAATGTCCTCTTCCAGGGAAAAAGATGGACTTTCAATGAACCAGGAGAATTTCAAATGTTCCTTTTGGAATGGCCAGAGCTGAACAGAAGGTTTGATCTTCAGATACAGGACTCAGGTGAAGCATAGAGATTGGAGGAGAAGGGGAAAATATGAGGGACTTAATGATGATGAACTGCATGTATTTCTGCATAGAAAAATGACACTGATAATACCCATATGAACCTTCTCAATTAATAGAGCAGGTAGAGGGAGCTTTTATAGTTGAAGCACAGGAGAAAGCTGAATTCAAAGATAAAAAATGGTGTAAAAATGGAGTCAATAGAAAAAAGGGAAATGTAATGGGAGAAAGAAAAAGGAGAGGGGGAATAGGCCAAGATATTTCATATAATAAGATTTTTCTTTATTACAATGAGCTATTGCAGTGATATGGAAGGAGGGAGGCAAGGGGGAATGAGGGAACCTTTGCTCTCATCAGAGATGGCTAGGGGAGGAAATAGCATATATGCTCAATGGGGTATAGACATCTGGAGTAAGAAGGAGGGGGGAGCAGGGGGAAGGGGTGGGGATGTGAATAAAGGAGGACAGGATGGACCATGGGGGGAGAGTGGTCAGATATAATACATTTTCTTTTTTACTTCTTGCAAGGGGCTGGGATTGGAAGGCCTGTCCAGGACCATAGGGCCAGGTGGATTCTGGGCCTAAGGAGTTGTAATGGGGGCTCAGGGCCTCTTTGCCCCAGGGCCAGGGATCTGTCTGCTGCACCACTCAGCGACCCTACAGCAGAGTCAGGATGAAAGGAGAAAGAAAATATAGTACATGGTAGTGGAGAAATAAGAAAGGAGGGAGTTGCAAGCAGCAATGGCAATGTTGGAAAAATACGGAAGCAACTTTTGCAATGGACTTACCATAAAGAATGCAATCCACCGATGACAGAGTTGTTGGTGCTGGAACAAAGACTGAAGCACATTTTTTATTACTATTATTTGGGGGACGGTGCAGGGCAAATGGGGCTGGGTGGCCTGCCTGGGGCCGCATA
Source organism: Macrotis lagotis (assembly GCF_037893015.1). NCBI lineage: Eukaryota > Metazoa > Chordata > Mammalia > Peramelemorphia > Peramelidae > Macrotis > Macrotis lagotis. Next base: position 99,937,927 of record NC_133662.1, on the reverse strand, counting down.
GCAGGGGGATCTTTGGGTGTCTGAGGCCAGATTTGGACCTGGGTGCTCCTGGCTCAAGGGCCAATGCTCTGTCTGCCACCCAGCCACCCCTACTATGATTACTATTTTATTTTATTTTGGGTCCTTTATTTTGTTCTTTTTGGCTTTTGCAGGGCAGTGGGGATCAGGTGGCTTGCATATCACACGGCTGGGTGACTGTTGGGTCTATGGGGCTGGATGTGGGCTCTGGTGCTCCTGGCTTCAGGGCTGGTGCTTTGTCCATTTCGCCACCTGGCCATACCTACAATTATTGCTATTAATTTTTTTAATTTTAATTTTTTTCTCTCTCCCCTTTACTTTATCACTAAAGCAAGTCTATATTTATGGGGGGAGGCTCTTAAACAAAAATATTTTACTAATGTAAAAAAAATTCATACAAAATGAGAAAAAATAAAAAAAACATGCTGGAAAAAATAATAGAATATAAATTAGAAAAAATATATAAAAAAAGTTAGCTTTAAAAGTTGCAGGATATAAAATAAACCCTCATACATCCTTAAGTCATATATATATATATATATATATATATATATATATATATATATATATATATATATATATAACTAGCAAGATACAGCAGGAAGAACTAGAAAGAGAAATCCCATTCAAAGCAACCTCAGACAATATAAAATACCTGGAGTCTATTTGCCAAGGAAGACTCAGAAACTTTTTGAAAACAATTATAAAGCACTTCTCACACAAATTAAATCAGATTTAACTAACTGGGCAAACATTAACTGCTCATGGATAGGTAGAGCTAATATAATAAAAATGACAATTCTACCAAAACTAAACTACCTAATTAGTGCCCTAACAATCAAAATTCCAAAAAATTACTTTAATGAGTTAGAAAAAGTTGTATATTTATATGGAGAATAAATAAGCAACAATTTCCAGGGATTCAATGAAAAAAAGTGCAAAAGAAGGTGGTTTAGCCCTACCTGATCTAAAATTATATTATAAAGCATCAGTCATCAAAACTATCTGGTATTGGCTAAGAAATAGAGTGGTGGACCAGTGGGATAGAGTAAGTACACTAGCAGGAAATGATTATAGTAATCTGCTGTTTGATAAACCCAAAGAGTCCAGCTATTACAAAAAAAAATTATCTCTTCGAAAAAATCTGCTGGGAAAATCGGAAGTTAGTATGGAAGAAACTTAGATTAGACCAACACCTCACACCCTATACCAAGTTAAAATCCAAATGGATACAGGATTTAGACATAAAAAAACAATAATATAAGCAAACTAGAAGATCAAGGACTAGTTTACCTGTCAGATCTACGGAAAGGGAAGCAGTTTACAATCAATGAAGAGATGGTGAACATCACTAAAAACAAACTAGATGATTTCAATTACATTAAATTAATTCAATTAAATAAATTCAATTACATTAAAAAGCTTTTCCCCAGACAAAACCACTGTAACCAAGATCAAAAGAAATGCAGTAAACTGGGAAATAATCTTTACAAGTAGATTTTCTGAAAAAAAGACTCATTTCTAAAATATACAAAGAACTGAGTCAAATTTTATTTTTAAAAAAGCCATACCTCAATTGACAAATGGTCAAAGGATATACAAAGGAAATTTACAGATGAAATCAAAGCAATCCATAGTCATATGAAAAATGTCTCTAAATCATTACTTATTAGAGAAATGCAAATTAAAGTTTCTCTGAGGTATTACCTCATACCTCTCAGACTGGCCAATATGACCAGAAAGGATAATGATCATTGTTGGAAGGGTTGTGGGAAATCTGGGACACTATTACATTGTTGGTGGAGCTGTGAACTCATTCAACCTTTCTGGAGAGAAATTTGGAACTATGCCAAAAGGTCAACAAAAATGTGCATACCCTTTGATCCAGTAATACCACTACTGGGTCTATACCCTGAAGAGATGATGAAAAAAGGTAAAAACATCACTTGTACAAAAATATTCATAGCAGCCCTGTTTGTGTTCTCAAAGAATTGGAAGCCAAGTAAATGTCCTTCAAATGGGGAATGGCTTAGCAAACTGGTATATGTATGTCATGGAACACTATTGTTCTATTAGAAACCAGGATGGATGGGATTTCAGGGAAGCCTGGAGGGATTTGCATGAACTGATGCTGAGTGAGATGAGCAGAACCAGAAAAACACTGTACACCCTAACAGCAACATGGGGGCCATGATCAACCTTGATGGACTCCCTAATTCCATCAGTGCAACAATCAGGGTCAATTTGGAGTTGTCTGCCATGGAGAATACCATCTGTATCCAGAGAAAGAACTGTGGAGTTTGGACTGAGACCAAGGACTATTACCTTAAATTTAGAAAAAAAAAACTGATATCTTATTGTCTGATCTTGCTATCTCTTATACTTTATGTTTCTTCCTTAAGGATATGATTTCTTTCTCAGCACATTCAATTTGGATCGATGTATACTATGGAAACAATGCAAAGATGACAAATTGCCTTCTGTGGTGGGTGGGGGGAGGGAAGTAAGATCAGGGGGAAAAATGTGAAACTCAAAATAATCTTTATAAAAAATAAATAAGCAAAGGAAACAATAAGTACAAAAATGGTAGCTTTAGCAAAGAGAAGAAAAAGAAATTACAGGAATTAGAATAAGCAATGAGAAAACAAAACTCATTCTTTGCAGGCCACATGATGGTACACTTTGATGGTATACCCTAGAAAACCATCAAAAAAATCACTTGAAACAGCAATTTCAACAAAACAACATGATATTAGGGGTTGCTAGGTGGTGCAGTGGATAGAGCACCAGCCCTGAAGTCAGGAGTACCTGAGCTCAAATCCTACCTCAGACACTTAATAATTACCTAGCTGTGTGGCCTTGGGCAAGCTACTTAACCCCATTGCCTTGCAAAAACAAAAAGAAAAAAAAAACAAAAAAAACAAAAAAAACAAAAAAGATATAAAATACACTCACAGAAATCATCAATATTTCTATATATGATCTATATATGACCAATAAAGTCCAAGAGCAAGAGGCAGAAATAAAAATTCCATTTACAGTAATTGTAGACAACAGAAAATACTCAGGAATCTACCTCCCAAGAAAAATGCAGAAACTATATGAACAGACTTCTAAAATATTTTTCACACAAATAAAATCAGATTTAAACAATTGAAAAAATGTTCATTGATAATAGTTAGGCCAAGCTAATATAATAAAAAAATCACAATTCTACCCAAATTAAATTATTGATTCAGTTCCATACCAATCAAACTATGAAAAAACTATTTTACCTAGCCAGAAACAGTAGTAACAAAATTCATCTGGTATAACAAAAGGTCAAGAATAGCAAGTGAATTGATTTTAAAAAATGTGAAGGAAGGTGGCCTACCTCTACCAGATCTAAAACAATATTATAAAGGAGCAATTGGAGTCAAGATGGTGACATGAAGCTAACATGCTCCCAGAATTTTTCCCTACCAAAGATAAATGAAGCATCTTCACTGACATTCAAGTTACAGATCCCACTGCAAAAAGAGAAGATCCAAAGTTTTCAGTGGTAGACATCCTGGAGGATTTTCAGTGAAAGTCTTTCTCTTTGGCAGACAAGGTTGGAGAGCAGGAAAGCAAGAGGGAGGCTTTTAGCCACAGTGCAGTCCAAGTCCTTTCAGCTTGACAACAGCAGATGTCCTGGCAGCTAGACAGCAAGCCAGGAGGAAGGATCCCGACCCCAAAGAAAGTCTGAACCCTGAGAACACTGGGGCAAAAGATAGTACTCGGTTGGGAACAAACCATTGTTAAGTCAGAAGCTGGACAAAAGGAGGAAACAAACCTCAAACCTCTGCAAAGTCAAGGCCTGGACTGCATAGGCAACATCTTCGCCAACAACTAGCCAGGGACCAGACCCCAGACCCAGTAAAAAAAAAAAAAAAAAAAAGCTTGGATCTAGACTCCTTATTCTCCAGGAGCAGAGCTAAAACAACAAAGATGAACAAGAAAGCTAAAAGAGCATTCACTATGGAAAACTACTTTATAGGAAAAAATGATAATTATGCCCTGTTGGAAGAAGAAATCAATGAGAAATCATTCACAGGGGAAATCTCAAAAGAGTCTATGAACTAGACTCAAATCCAAAGAACTCATTGAAGAGCTTAAAAAAAATAATTTAAAAACCAAAGAAGAGAGGAAGAGGAAAAAAGAAATGAGAGTCATGCAGGAAAATTATGAAAAATTGATCAGAGAATTCAACACCTTTAAAAAAGGAAACAAATAGAAAATAAACCCCTAAAAATTAGAATGAATCTACAAGAATACAAGATTCCATCAAACAAAATAAAAAGGCTGAAAAACCTGAAGAAAATAAAAAGTCCCTTTTAGGATAAAGTAGCAGTCATCAAAATTGTCTGGTATTGACTAAGAAATAGAATAATAGATCAGTGGATTAGATTAGGTAAAAAAGAAACAGCAACAAATGACTATGGTAAACTGCTGCTTGTAAGTCAACTTTGTAAAAATTGAAGGTTAAAATATTTTTCACATGTAATTGGAAAAAAACAAATAAAATTTTAGTTTGCTTTTACTTTCTTTGCCTATTCCACTCAAAGACCTAGGTTTAAGTGTTTAGCTTGAACTAAAGAACACAAAATAGTCATAGCAACAAAAACAGATTGGGTCTAATTGTGAATTTTTTCTAACATAAATGAGGGAAGATGGTGGAGAGAGGTGTTGGATTTGTTTTGGGTTTTCTGTAGCTCATCTGAGTCAAATGGGATCTGAGTTTTACTAGAATATCACAGAGTCTTTAAAAAACTGATTGTCTTTGGTGTCCAGATTGCATTCAAATAACCAAGTCACTAGATATGCCTATTTCTCCTCCATCAGAGCCTCTTGGAAAGTGACAGAAGAGACCTAAGTAAAAAATATAGGATAAAAGCAGGTGTCAGTGTACCTGATGCAAACCCAAGTTCTCAGATACTAGAAAAACATTACTCCTACTTCCCAGAGAAAAATCTTTTCCCTATTTTCCCCTGCACTCTATAAGGGGCTGCTGACATTTTTAGATACATCAAAGTATATCTGGTGTATTCCATCTGCATGCCTATGAATTATAGTTGAGTCACAAGGTTATACTTATGATGAACAGTATGGCTAAGATAAAGAGAACTGAAGGAAGAGACATTATTTAGCATAATATTTCAAAAGCCCAGAAAGGATAAACCTGAATTCCAGTGCTAGAAGTAAGAATGGAAAAGCAAAACATGCTAGAGATGTTCTAAAGGACTTGGCAACTAATTGGTTTGGGAGAAAGGCATGTACCTAATATACTCTTATTGTTTACTATTTTTAATGCCACTCCTTTGATATAAATGTGTGTGTGTGTGTACATTACTAAAGTCCTCAGTCATTATTTTCTTGCCATTTGCTGAATTCAATTTAATAAACATTTAGAACACATTTACTAATATCCAAGTAATTAATCTAGGCACTAGAGCTGTTTTGAAATGAAAAAATATAGTCCCTAACATAATCTCAAGGAGCCTAAAATCTTATAGGATTTTTCATAGGGTTATTTTTATCTAGAATGTTTTCTCTCCTTCAAATCCTTCGAGGTTCTTTACAGTTGTCTTTCTGAATGTACTATTTTTTTGACTAGTCCACTCCATAATGACCTCAGTCTTTTCTGAAATCTATAACAGATCACCCAATTAGTTGTTTTGGAGGTCCTCTAATTGTTCTATGTGTTCAAAGTCCTTCATTACCTGGACCCCTTCTACCTTTCCAATTTTACTCATTACTACCCTAAAATTATATTGGCATCTAGAAAGAGATTCAAAAAAGACATTCCACCTCCTATTTCTAGGCATTTTCACTCGATATCCCCTGATATCTGGAATTATTTCTCTCTTATTATCTCTCCCTGCTGCTTTTTTTTTACTTCCCTCAAGTCTCAACTAACTCCATCTTCTGCAAGATTCTTTTCCTAGTCTTCCTTAATTTTAGTCCCTTCCTTTTGATACAGTCCCCAATTTATCTCATTCATTTTATTTACAGTTTTTTATATATTTTCTCTCCTCTTAAACTATGAATTTTTTAAGAATAACTATTGTCTTTTGTTTTCTTCATAACCTCAGAGTTTTATAAGTGATTAATAATGTATAAGATTAAAAATATTTGTAATCAATAGTCTATGAGTTTCTACTAAATACTATGCCTCCCTTCTATCCACAATTAGATAACAAACTCCTTGAGTTCAGTGAAATTCTTACACTTCTCTTTAATTTTATAAACCATCTAATTAAGCAAATAAGCCTTTATTAAGTACTTACTATGCTTAAATAATGGGGATTCAAAGACAAAAATGAAATAGGCCTTGTCCTATGGAAGTTTATACTCCATTGGCATGTTACTCTTATGGTTCTTGCTCAATAAATTTTTATTTACTTGTTAATCAAAAAAGGACCTTTGATAAGTCACGTCCTCTCTTACTATGAATTTATTTTGTAGGATATATTATTGCAAAAATGCCTGGAAAATATAAGCACTGGAAAAATGTAAGCAGTTGCTTCCATTTTTGTGAGAATATCAATTCAATAGTTCCTTAAATTATCCTGGGAGAGTAAGAATGGCAATAGTTGTAAGTTGTTAAAATTTATTTAAGTCTTTGTAGATGTATGCTTTTGAATTTTGTTTGCTAAGCATATATTTTATATGAAAGAAATAAATATTGGTCCTATACATGATTCAAGTATCCTTAAGGTTTTTGTCCAATCTATTCAGGATTTGAGTTCTACATTATGAACCTTAATATTTCCACTTTCCTTTTGCGGGGAGAAATTTGGCAGAGTTAGAACTAAACTTTAAGGGATTCTTCCCCAGGAAGTGGGAGAATAAAGAACCAGAGAAGGTGGAAGAGATTCAACCATCACTAAAGATCAGACTCCTCTAGATCTGGACCCATTTTTGATTGTGTGGGAAAGAATGAGCATTCCACTCCCTTATAGCAAAATGCTCATGTTCATAATATAAGGACAAAGAACTTTGAAAGTGATAGTCTCTTATTTATTTTCAAACTACTGTTCATATTTTCTAGTTTTCTTGAAACTCAAATTAATTCATTTTCTTCATTTTTTTTTCTTATTTTCATTGGTGTATGAGTTGCTGTCACAAATTGTTAGAACTATATTCCTAATACAAAATAGTTCTCTAATTGAATGAATTCCCATGTTGATGAACAATTTTCTTATTTTTTTATCTAAAATGTCCCCAAAGTAATCAGTGTATTTGTTCACTCTTTACGCTTAAATAATCTCCACTTATGATTTCAGTGAAGACATGTGAGTGTGTGAAGTGTTGCATTGCTGAGAAGTCCTATTACCAATACTAAAAGATCCTTTAATCAAGAATATATATATATATATATATATATATATATATATATATATATATATATATATATATATAAAATTCTATGAGTACAAGAAGTACATGCTCACCAGAAGGGTATGCTTATCTAGTCAGAAAAGGATGTTTCATAGGGCTTTTGAATATTTTTAAAAGGACTCAATCTTTCAAATTACTATTTCATTGTTCAAAAATTTAAATTTTGCTATTTTCTTTTCCCTGGAAATAAGATGTATATATCTATGTGTCTTGTTGACCATCCAAGGACAATAAAAGGATGTTTTTCACAATTATAAAACTCTTAGCAATCCCTGTGTTAAATATCTTAGAGTTCTACAGACTCAATTTTCTTTGACGTGAATCTAAAACACAAAAAAAAGCCTGCTCTAAGGACTAAAAAATGAATTTTAGTTTCATTAAAATGCAACCTTAATTATAATTTCTCAAGAACACTCAATAAAGACAGTTCTCCCCCAAAACCCAATTTATCTGCCAAATAAATCCAATATTAGTTTCAAATCAGTATTGATTCAAAAATACTTATTGGGTTTCCACTAAATAAAAACTGTGGTAAGAGCACAGGATCTGAACCCATAAACACAAGATCAAATCTGTCCTCAGATATTTCATAGTTGTAAGATCCTAGGCAAGTGATAAAATGGAAATGATAAGAGTACTTATTTCATTAAGTTGTTCTAATGATCAAATGAGATGATATTTGTAAAAAAAAATAAGTGCTAACAATATCTGGAAAATAGTAGGTATTATGTAAATGTTGATTATCTTCCTCTGTCTTTTGTTTTTATTCCCTAGCTTTCATTCCTTTTCTTAAAGTATTATTTTCTTTTTTCTGAGTGTAACTAAGTAGAAGAAAAGGACAAATTCTGAGAATTATGATTACTATTAGAAGTATTAGAAGCAGAGATTAAAAGGATCAAGGAAAGAGAAAGAAATGACAATAGCACTGCCAATTCGCATGTTTTCTATTGATTTTCTACCAAAAATGATGCTAAATAATTTCTTTAAAAACCTTTTATCTACTTAACTGCCAATTTGAATTTTACATCTTAATTTCAGATATATTATAAATATCACATCTAACAATATATCATCATTTTGGTTACATATATATATATATATGCAATTTAATTTATTTGAATTTATACAGTTATCCTTCAACATTCATGGAGTTAGGGTTGCAGGATTCCCTTGAATGTAAAAAAATACAAATAACTCTAGGTCCCACTCTCAACCATCATTTTTAATCATTCTGTTTATATTTATTAATTACATGCAAAAAAGTAAAACTGCACACTGCACCCATAAAATGTGATAGTTTCTATGTAAGAAAGATTAATATCTCCCACACTATTCAATTGTCATTGCTATTGGTTTAAGTGATATAAATGCAGCAATGCATTCACAGAATTTTTTCTATTACAAAAAAGTGAAAGCTAAAAATCACTAAAGAGAAAATCTAGTGACTGAGTCTGAGTGGTAAAGAGATAAAGTGAAGTCATTTTCAAAAAGAGTGTATAACCCATTGTTCTTTAGCGCACTGAAAGTTTTAATAAAATTTAATAGTTTATAATAAATTTATATAAACTTATGGTAATAAATGATAAAAATAAATTAGTAATATGCAGTTCTCATATATTTATGACTTGCTAATTATTTTTAGTTTTCTTTACAGATGCAATCACCAGCATTTTCCCACAGTAAGCAGCAAATCTCTGAAAATTTCCATTTAATTACAATATCAACCCTCAAATAACCAAAATCACAAATGTGAAATGTAGAAGTATTAAGGCATGTCTGTATAGCATCCAAATTGTAATTTGGTCATTTGAAATCAAGCGTACACATTGATATTTGATAAATGTTTTAAATTAAAAATAGGAAATTATAGTCCCTCTCTATATTGCCCTGATAACATTTGAAAAATTCTACCCAGATCTTGGTGTCACAATATATGAAGAACACAAATAATCTCAATGATGTCTAGAGAAAGACCCCTAAGATAATGAAGGGCCTTGAGTCCATTTCATTTGGGAATCTCTTTGAAGGAACCAGAAATGTTTAATCTGGAGAAAAGAATATTCAGGAAGAACATGGTAAATGCCTTCAATTAACCAAAGGCTAATCATGTAGAAGTGGGATGAGATTTATTCTACTTGGCCCCAGGAGCAGATAGAGAAGCCCTGGGTGAAAGTTACACCTAGATCCCAATTATTACAAATAAGGAATCCCTTGAAGTGTTTGCATGTATTAGAATTCATACAATTCAAATCAATGTTTATATAAATTATGTTATTCTGTCTAGACAAATGGAAATATGCCAATTCAAATAATGTGACCACTGTAGGAGATTCCTTATTTGTAATAATTGTGATAGAGCAAACTGTCCAGAAATATAGATTGTTAATGCCTTTTTTTAGGTAGATAGGCATTGAGGTTCCTTAAACTCTGAATTTCTATTATTCTGTTATTCTGCCTTTGTCCAAACTAAATAGTAAAAACTATATGATCTAAAATGGAAAAGCATATTAGGCAATTGAATCAAACAATATGGAGATTTCCCACTTGTGAGGGTCTGACTCAGAGCAATTAAGATTAAATTAAAAACTAACAGTAGCATATTTGGCTGCTGTCGTAGCAGCTGTTACTTTATTAATGGTTAAGTAAGCCTCTTGATGAGTTTAACAGATATTGACTAAATTCTACCAACTTGATTTTAATGACAGAATGATCAAAGAACTATCAATTCATAACTGCTCAGAAAATGAAAACTTCCAGAATTTTGTATATGTATGTGTGTAATTATTTGTGGGCACAAGTACATGGACACATATGTACAAGTGTGGGAAGATCTGAAGGCAGATCTACTACAATGCTGCTGCTTGAATTTGACTTGTGTACACATTGTAATATTCCTATCATTGAATTTGCACAATTATTCTCACCCCATTCTCAATTCTTTTGAACAACTCCATGCAGTTTTGCCAAAGAATGGATATTAGAAAAAATTTAAATGTCCCAAAATATTCAACATTATGTAAAGTCTATGCATGGGACATTTGAAATTGTCACCTGCAATCATAAAATCATCTAGAATCATTTTTTATCACTTATATAAAAATGAATATTATATTCTATACTTTTATTCCCTAGCACAGCAGTGGTTGAAAGCATATTTGACATCTTATTATTGCTTTTGTACTCTACATATATCCCTGACTTGAAAAAATTATTTCAAGAATCAATAGTCTTTAAATAATAATTTATGATTTTCTTTGTTCTATCAAAAATCAGTTAGCAAAACATGAATGATTTTCTATTGAAGTTCTACAATTCTGACAGCTAAATTTAAATCCCAAAGAGAGAAATCTTGATTTAATAAGTAAAATAATTCATTACTGAATGAAAATTGATCCTTTGATTTATTTATTTATCAAACAGAAGGATGGAGAAGCAAAAGGTGCCAACAATATCCATTAAAACAAATTAATATTCAAAAAGTCTTAAATGAAGCAGAAAATTCGGAATTGATGCAGTTCATTATTTAAATTCATGCCACACTCTTTGATACCTTTAAAACAACTGTAAAGTTTATAGTTGCTGATTTTTCAAAGCTATTATTTCAGCTAGGCATTTTCTGTCAAGGCTTTTTTTCATCAACTTTCACTGAATGAAGCTATGGGACCATAATCAGTGGACCAAGAAACAACTACTAGCACTAAGATGGATGACCATGAACTACAAGGAACTTTCCTAATCAAAACCTGTTCTTGTAATTCTGCTCTGGGAAAAGATTTCCACCAAAGTCTAGGTAAATGACCTCTGAAGATGGGATTCCCATGGTTATGGAAATGACTAGGTAATAGATGTAAACTAGTCAGTGCTTTGAGAGTTATGTACTGTGATTTCCTTCTTTTAAAACTGGATCTATAAATGAATATATAGTTATGTTGGGGACATGTTTTCTTTATTCATTTTTCATGTCAATGAGATGAGATATCCATCAAAGAATATCAGCAAAATATTAATATTACAAATTTCACAGGACTTCCTTGCATGCTAAAGTAGAGTTTCAGTAAAAATAAACAGTAAGAAATTAAAATTCTGCAGGGTTGTATGTAGAACATAGCTAACACCTGATTCTGCATTGAATTAAAATATGAAAATAAAAGCTTTGATTTACAACAAAAACAAATATGTACATAAATTACACAGAACAGACACTGCCCAGCTTTCTTCCATCAACTTTCAGGATTTTTGTTTACTTGTTTTATTTTCAAAGGATCCTGAGCTAGAAAGGACCTTAAATATGATTCAATATAAAGGTGAGAAGATTATGACTCATTTATATTAAATGAATTGTTTTTCTATTATATTGGTAGTGATGGAGCTAGGATTTGAATCTAAATCCTTTACTCCAAGTAGAGTTCTTTCTGTTATATCACATTACCTCAAATTAGGTGAAATCCTTAGGTCTCAGATGAATGTTTGAGAGACAGAGTGCTTCTTGATACCAGGCATAAAAAAATGAAAAAAAATATATTTAAGTCAACTTTTCTTTTCCCTTCCTAGAAGTGATGAGTCTCTAAAATACAAATTCCATGGACCTCTCAGACCACAGAATTTAGAAAAGATAAACATGCCTGAAAATTTTTAACATACCAAGAAATAATACAGTATTTCTATAGTGATGAAGGACCAAGATTATTGTTGTTTAAGAGTCTCATCTTCTCTAAGGTTATTGAACAAAACAAAGTAGGCACATTTGATGAAAAGGAAATAAGATTCAAATCAGAATATAATGGTCAATATTTTCAGTGTCAAATAGTGTCAAAATTAAAGGAAATATTACTAGTGTCTGTTACCTTGGGCAGATCACATAATGTCCAAGTTCTCTAAGCTATTCTCTAAGACTATTAGATTTCAAGGAAACTATGACTATTTGTCTAAAGAAAAAGGTTCTCATCAGTAGTTCCCTATACCTACAAAATTCTAGAAAAAATAAAGAGACTCCTCTGAGCAAAAAATGAAAGTTTATTTTAGCTTTTCTTGAGAAAAGAGCACACTCCAAGTCTCACAAAGGTAGTGAAGATCAAGGAGCTACCCTGAGGTGACAGTCAAGTAAGATTATATGGTCTAGCAAGATTCCCCTCTTCCCCAGCCCCCTCTCTTCCAACTGGATTGGTTTAAGGTTTTCAAAGTTACAATCTTTATGCAAAAATATCTACCTGGTAACAAAGAGAAGAATAAGATGTTTTCATAGAATCATCTAGATGGTAAGGGTATCAGAAGAAGATTTTTAATGACCTTTTGTTGTCTAAATGAATTAATGTCTGAGTATGCAAGGTCTTCTTAGGACTTCTCATCAAACAAGAGGAGGCAGTCTACTGTTCTCCCAGTCTATCATCAAATAGGTGACTAACTAAGAATGCAAGGCCTCTTCTCTGGAAGTATTCCACTATTTCCCTCCCTAACAGAATCAGGAGGGTGTCTGACTGGGAATGCAAGGCCTCTCTCTCTCTTTCTTCTAAGAATAGTCTGAGTAATAGTCTGTCTTTGTTTTAATGATTTTTAACCCTGAGAGGACTTCACTAGGAATATTAACTCTTAAGAGGGAATATTCCACTCAGAAACACATTGATTCTTTGTGGTGTAGAATCAATCACAATTCTTTGTCTCCCCAAGAAAATAATGGTTTCTATCCTCCTTGGAATATAAAAATATTCTAATATTTCAAATTTAAGAAAATTGCAGAGTATTATACACTGACTATAACATAGTGAGATCTTTACTTTTCATGTTGTTAAGGACTCTAAAAGCTTAGAATTAAACTTCCCATTTCTATTTTTCTTACTGACTTCATAAATTGAGATATTCCCAAGAACTGACATCATCTATGCTATACCATGTCCACTGCTCAATTTTAAACAATCCAGGACATTTTTCAACTCTCCTCCATTGAATTTGAATTGGAAGTGTTCCTCATCACAGAGCAAAGGAATTTTATATCTCAATCAATTTTAAAATTAAATACTTAATTTAAAATTGATTTATAAAGATGTCAATTAATAAATATTAATGATTATGTGTGTGTGTGTGTGTGTGTGTGTGTGTGTGTGTTTTGCTGGGGGGAGGTTGTTCAAACTTATGGTTTCATTGCAGGAAATTCCCTCAAACGATACAAATCAGTAAGCACTCTGCAATTAATTATTTTAGAAATTTGTTTGAAGGACTTTGCATTTAAGTTACTTGCAATTGGTCTCAGTTTAAGTAAATAACAGATATGAAACTTGAACTCTAGACTTCCCTTATTAATTCTCTACCTACTATTCAAGACTGCCTCTCAAAGATTATATACAAATAGATTCCAATTGAAAATTTACAAAGATTTGAAATACTTAAGCCATTTAAAGAGTGATACTTTTCCAACCTTTCTGGAGAGCAATTTGGGAGTACATCCAAAGGGCAACAAAAATGTGCACACCCTTTGATCCAGCGGTACCAGTACTGGGCCTATACCCTGAAGAGATGATGAAAAGGGGTAAAAACATTACTTGTTCTATTAGAAACCAGGAGGGATGAGAATTCAGGGAAGCCTGGAGGGATTTGCATGAAATGCTGCTGAGTGAGATGAGAAGAACCAGGAAAACATTGTACATCCTAAGAGCAACATGGGGGTGATGATCAACCTTGATGGACTTGCTCATTCCATCAGTGCAACAATCAGGGACAGTTTGGGGCTGTCTGCAATGGAGAATACCATTTGTATCCAGAGAAAGAACTGTGGAGCTTGAAAAAAGACCAAGGACTATTACCTTTAATTTAGAAAAAAAACTGATATCAATTTGAATCAATGTATACCATGGAAGCAATGTAGAGACTGGAAAATTGTCTTCTGGGGGGCAGGGAGGGAAATCGCAAAACTCAAAATAAATAAAATCTTTATAATTAAAAAAAGAGTGATACTTTAAAGAATAAGCAAGAACCAGGCACCCTTAGTAGAAGATATAGTCTTTCAAAATTGTAACTGAAAGGGAACTGAGGGAGACATAGAAGAAGGGGATAATGCTTAAATTTTGCTACAAAATCTCCAATTTGAGGGCTAGTTGCTTTACCCATTTCTTCTCTATTGTATTTCCTGTTCTTATCTGATATTGAGTTTCTAAGTCAAAGAAAAATCTGTGCTTGGACACCAGTCCTAGCATCATTTAGCAGCTAAATGTAACCCTCAAAAGAGGGACATTCTTGTATGTTGAAGGTAGTGCTGTGACTATCTAACAGAAGAATTTTAAAAAACAAAAAGGCATATAAGCTGGCATAACAGAAACTACAGCAGTTTTTCTGGGAAATATTCTTTTCATAAATTCCTGGATTTGATGCTTATTTTGCTTTGCCACCACAACAACTATTGGTAATACATATTTGACACTATCTCTTCTGTAATGTATTTATTTAAAACACAGTTTAGACTTCATAACTAAGAAAAGAACAAAAAACCAAAAGTGAATCTTCAGATAATGGTCAGCCCCAAAATTTTTTAGGAGTACTCTCTATCCTGGTTTCACCAAAGACAGCAGAAATAGTTAATACAAAACTGTGTGTAAACTCTCTTTTGCTTTTTGTTTTTTTTAACTTTAAAAATATGCAATATATTATCTCTCAAAGACTTCAAAAGTCAGGAAAAGCATAATTATAATGGGCAATATAATTCTGAAGACTTCTGTTCCTCCTTAAGCTCTAGAATTTTAAGAATGGATCATTTCCCTATCAGAGACATGTATAAAAGTTTATTGGGCCCAAGCTTAGCAATAAGCATTTTCCAATATAAAAATTATAATAGAACCTTCATTGGAGAAAATTAGCAATTGAAGCATAAAATGAGTAAGTGCTTAAAGGCTAGAGATATAAATATGTTTTTCCCATTAAAAGATTCACTATTCCTTGCTTCATTTAGTGAAGCAAGTATCCTCTGAATGTGATTTGTGAGGCACATATATTTTCTTCTAAAATAAATTTTCTACTCAATAATAAAGGTAAAGACTATGAAATCCAATTCTACATAAAATATCTGGGAAGATTCCTACTAGTGGCAACATTTTCCATACGAAGTCTTATATTTTTCAATGTTTGAAAGCACAACTCTAACTTTTTTCTTTTCATAAATGTAATCATAGAATAACAGAAGACTTTACCCAAAGGCTAATACATATTGTTTCCACAGAAAAATATGCAGTTTTACCCAGGGGTACTAATGAAGTAGTTAATATGGAACATACAAAGGGAAAATATGATATTATTCCTGCATCACAAGGAGCTTAAACCAATTTCAAATAGCTAATAAATTATTCAACAAACATTTATTAAGCATTTTCTAAACACTGGAAACAAGATATAAAGACAAAAGTGAAACAGATCAGTGTCACATAATTCTGGGTAGAAGTAAATGTCCCATATATTCTATCTATGGAGAAAATATATAAATACTTAAAATTATCTAAAACATTAATATAAGATTTCTTTGAGGGGAAGTTCCTAGCATCTTGGTAGATCAGGAAAGCTAGTGCTAAAACTAAATTATGATTTTTTAGAAGCAGAAGGAAGACAGAAGGACATTCTAAGCATAGGACACAGAGAGTACAAAAAAATGTCAGTGCTGAAGATTCAGTGTCATATTTGAGAAATGACAAGAGAACAGGATTACCTTCTTACAGATTGAGGAAAGGAGAATACCAAATAAAAATATTCTATATTGCTGCAAGGTTTTAAGGGATTTTTTTTAAATCAAAGAAAAGGTTTTAAAAATTATTTTGAAAGTGGATGAGACTGACATGACGAAACCTATGCTTTAAGAAAAATTACTTCCTATTTATATCCTTTTTTTACATAAAGTTAGGTATTTCATTCTGTCACAGACACCTAGTAGATGTGTAGCCTTGTCCAAGTCATTTAATATCTCACCTGTTTCCTTGTCTGTAAAATTTGGATAATATGAGCACCTGTCTCTTTGTGAGGATGAAATGAGGTAATACATACAAAATGCTTTGCAAGCCTTAGAGGACTATAAAAATGTAGATATTATGTCATCATCTGACAGGGTCTAACTCCAGGGAAGCAGTGCCTAATCCTCCATAATATTTCATTGCAATATTTTTATACTGGGTTCATATGGCCACATGTTTATTAAATTGCATTGAACTGGCCAGGTTATATTCAATATTTTAGAGACAATAGAAAGTATTCCTTTATACATTCTTTTTAGAAAGCTATTTGAAAAGGATTATGATTAAGATGCTGACAAAAATATATTTATATTTCACTTCTAAAGTTTTTGAAAAGTACTTTCCTCAAAACTGTATAAGTAGTATGATGCCCATTCTATAAATAAAAACACATTTTATACATATTACTCTCTTTGGCATTTTAAAAAATCTCTCCTGACTTCAAAGTTATTACTAGTTCACCCTGCCACCTAATACCACAGAAATGTAAAAATATCACAGAATAATATTAAACATCTTGATGTGTGCCCATATTAGAATTATCTAAACTTTGATTGGAACATTCCAAAATGTGAAAGCAAGGATGGAAATAATTTCAGATGGCTAAATAAAAAAGAAAAACTATTTATGGGAATGAAATCTATGGGCTATTACAAGAAAAAAAATTACACAGATCTTAGGGTCTTGACATGACCTAAATAATGCTGGCTAGTAACAAGATTCAGGGTTATTCAAATCTCACTGCACAGTGACAGATTGTTTTGAAAAGATCAAGGGACACTGGGCATTTTGTTTCTGTGGCTATTCCTGGCAGTGAACCAGGGATTACAACTTCACAAGCTTCTAAACAGCATAAAAATTGACTTTAACAACAGGTCTCAACAGAGCAATGAATGTGCACATTCATTCCTACTGTGACATCAATGATTTCA
The DNA here is from genome assembly GCF_037893015.1 of Macrotis lagotis. Taxonomy (NCBI): domain Eukaryota; kingdom Metazoa; phylum Chordata; class Mammalia; order Peramelemorphia; family Peramelidae; genus Macrotis; species Macrotis lagotis. The sequence goes on along the minus strand of NC_133662.1, from coordinate 99,920,577 downwards.
ACCCTCTCTTTGAACTTTGGTAAAATTCAACCAATGGTGATAGTCCTATAGACCAACCCTTTCTTTCTTCCTCCCCCCAAGAAACACACAGGAAAAAAAAAGTTAGAATATGACAATGAACAATTTTGTAATTGTGATTTCTTGTTTATTGCACTTTAAGAATATTGTGCTTTACTTCCAGCCAAGATAGCAGAGAGAAGACAGGCACTGTGATAAGTGCTCCTCTTTCCCCTCAAAAATAACATGAGAGAAACCTCTTAACAGAAATTCGATCAACAAAACTCAGAAACAGAAGCTAAGAAAAGAACACCTACCAAGAAGGTCTATCTCAGGAGACCCTGGGTGAACTGGAGACAAGAGAAGAGGATCACCATGGGGACAGCAGCTGGGGGAACACAGGGGGCTGGCCTCAGTCATGGAGACTTCAGTGAATGGCAGGTGCAAGATTCAGCTTTGGCTGAGGAGTCTTTGGCTGGAAGGAGGGGAGCCATAGGAGGGTGAGTTCCAGCATAGAGAGATCAGAGGACACCTGGAGAACAAACAGCTGGGCCGAGACCTGAGCTCCATACCTTCAGCAGAGCCCCTTGCCCAGAACAAACAATAAACAACCCTGACTACCACCAAGACCACCCCCCTCGGGGCAACAGAGTTTATTCAACAGAAAGAGATTAACTCCCTCCCCCAGGGTCCAGCCCAGTGTTCAAGGTCAAATCAGACCCTGCTGCTGAGGTCCTTAAACACTCCAGAGAAATCAACCAACATCCCCTACTGGCTGGCCTTTGGAATTACTAAACTAAGTGAAGAAAGCCTCTAGGATCTTCAAAAGCAAACCTCTGAGACCTAGCTCCCCCTCCCCCCAACACAAGATCCTAGAAAGATGAAAAAGACCAAAGAAGGGGGGGGGGCATGAAGAAATATTTAGAAGTAACAGACTCTAACCCAGAAAGATCTAGCACTGCTGAGGAGAATATGGATTGCTCTCCAGTCGAGAAAGACTTCCTTGAAAAAATCAGGAAGGAGTTTAAAAATGAATTGGGAGTCGCTAGGTGGTACAGTGGATAAAGCACCAGCCCTGGAGTCAGGAGTACCTGGGTTCAAATCCAGTCTCAGACACTTAATAATTACCTAGCTGTGTGGCCTTGGGCAAGCCACTTAACCCCATTTGCCTTGCAAAAACCTAAAAAAAAATCAATTGGAAAAACTGGGAAAAGAAACTCAAGAGAAAATTAACACATTGCAAGAGAAAATAAACATCTCACAACAAGAAAACAAATCCTTGGAAAATACAATCAGACAAATACAAAATGAGAATAACTCTCTCAGATCTTCAATTGGGTAAATGCAAAAAGAAAATTATTCTCTCAAATCATTCAGGCAAATGCAAAAAGAAAATGATTCTCTCAAAACTACATTTGGGCAAATAAAAAAGTCCATAAAAAATAGAATGGACAATCTGGAAAAGGAGCTGTAAAAGATAAATGAGGAAAAATCTTCTTCTCTAAAAAAAAGAATGGAATCAGCAGAAATTAATGACTTGATGAGACAACAAGAATGTGTTAAACAAAACCAAAATATCAAAAAAATAGAAAAAAATGTAAAATACCTCATCAGCAAAACCAATGAACTCAATAATAGATCAAGACGGGAGGACCTGAGTATTATTGGCCTTCCTGAAAACACTGAAGAGAAAAAAAAATCCTGGACTTAATATTACAGAATTTAGTGATGGAAAATTGCAATGATATCATGGAATCAGAGGGCATAATAGCAATTGAAAGAATACATCAATCCCCTCCAGAAAGAGATTCTAAAATGAAAATATCAAGGAATGTTGTGGCCAAATTCCAGAACTATCAAATGAAAGAAAAAATCCTATAAGGAGCCAGAAAGAAAAACTTAAATACCAAGGAACCACAGAAAGGATTACACAAGACCTAGCCACAGCAACATTAAGGGATCTAAGAGCCTGGTTTGAGATATTCCAAAGAGCAAGGGAGCATGGAATGCAGCCAAGAATCCACTACCTGGCAAAGTTGAGCCTTTTCTTCCAGGGGAAAAAGTTGGACATTTAATAAAATGTGAGGCTTCCAAGCTTTCATGATGAAAAGATCAGAACTAAATAGAAAATTTGGACATCAAACAGGAGGCTCAAGAGACACATAAAAAGCTAAAAAAAAACCTGCTATCCAATAAGATGAAACTGGCTATATAGCCCCTTGGGAGAAAGAGTTGCATAACTCTTAAAAATTGTAACTCTATTAGAGAGAATATATCTAGTCAGAAGTGATAGATACTCATAACTTTTCTGTGACTCAGAATGATTTAAAAAGAATAACTCCTTAAAAGGGGGGGGCAGTAAGGAGAAGAGAGTTTAGAGGGCTACTGAATGAGATAAATCTCATTACATCAAGAGATACAAAAGACCTATTGTAATTGAAGGGAAGAAGGGAGGAGGTTAGAACCACATGAACCTTCATCTCATCAAACATGGCTTAAAGTTAACTTGGACACAATTAGTTAAGTTAAGCATTAAAAGGGGCAAAAAGGGAGGGGGGATGGGGATGGGAAAAGGGGAAACTAACAGAAGGAAGGGAAGAAGGGGAAAAAGGGAAAGTGGAAAGAAAGGGAATGGAGGTTGATATAAGAGGGCAAACACACTGAAGGTGGCAGTATTCAGAAAAAAAATCATGGGAATATGGATAAAAGGGAAAAGGGGTGAAAAATACAAACAGAAAGAAGATATCTTAGAGGCCAATAAAGGGTTAGTAATTATAACTTTAAATGTGAAGGGGATGAACTCTCCCTTAAAATGTAAGTGAATAGCAGAGTAGATTAAAAACCAGAATCCTACAATATGCTGCTTACAAGAAACTCATTTGAAGCAGAGAGATACATATAGAGTAAAGGTAAAAGGTTGAATCAAAATATATCTTGCTTCAGCTGAAGTGAAAAAAAGCAGGGGTAGCAATCCTTATCTCAGACAAAGCAGCTGCAAAAATAGATAGTGCTAAAAGAGATAAGGAAGGAAACTATATCTTCCTAAAAGGTACCATAAACAATAAAGTAATTTCAATACTACATATAGGTGCACCCAATGGTATAGCATTCAAATTCTTAGAGGAGAAGTTGAAAGAGCTACAGGAAGACACAGAAAGCAAAATGCTACTAGTTGGAGACCCCAACTTCCCACTCTCAGATTTAGATAAATCTAACCATAAAATAAACAAGAATGAAGTTAAGGAGGTAAATAGATTATTAGAAAACCTAGATATGATAGACCTATGGAGGAAACTGAAAGGGGATTGAAAGGAATATACTTTTCTCTGCAGTACATGGCACTTACACAAAAACTGACTATGTAATAGGACAAAAAAATCTAACGATCCATTGCAGAAAGGCAGAAATAGTGAATATATCTTTCTCAGATCATAATGCAATAAAAATCATATGCAATAATGGGGCCAGGGAAATATAGACCCAGAACTAATTGGAAACAAAATAATCTCATTTCAAAGAATGATTGGATCAAGCAACAAATTATAGAAGAAAATTAATTATTTCATCCTAGGCAATGGCAGTAACGAAGCAACATACCAAAACTAATGGGTTACACTCAAGGCAAATGTCATGAGATATATTATATCTTTAAATGCTTACATGAATAAATTAGAGAAAGAAGAAATCAATTAACTAAATAAGCAACTAAAAATATTAGAGAAAGAACAAATTAAAAACCACTAATTAAATATCAAATTAGAAATTCTAAAAATTAAAGGAGAAATTAATAAAATTGAAAGAAAGAAAACTATTGAACTAATAAATATAGCCAAGAGTTGGCTCTATGAAAAAACCAATAAAATTGATAATCTCATCAGTTTCATTAAAAAAAAGAAATAAGAAAATCAAATTGCTAGTATTATAAATTAAAAAGGTGAACACACCAAAAATGAGGAGGAAATTCATGTAATTATTTTGCCCAACTATATGCCAATAACTTTAACAATTTAAGTGATATTGATGAATATTTACAAAAATAAAAGTTGCCCAGATTAAATGAAGATGAAATTAGAAACCTTAATAACCCTAGCTCACAAAAAGAAATTCAACAAGCCATTATTGAACTCCCTAAGAAAAAATCTCCAGGGCCAGATGGATTCACAAATGAATTCTATCAAACATTTAAGAAACAATTGGTTCCAATTCTAAATAAACTCTTTGTAAAAATAGGTGAAGATGGAACCCTGCCTAATTCTTTATATGACACCAATATGGTGATGATACCTAAACCAGGAAGAGTGAAAAAAGAGAAAGAAAATTATACACCTATCTTCCTGATGAATATAGATGCAAAAATATTAAATAAAATCTTAGCAAAATGGTTACAACAGGTTATCACTAGGGTGATACATTATGATCAAGAAGGGTTTATCTCAGGAATGTAGGGTTGGTTCAGTATTAGGAAAACTTAGTATAATTAATTATATCAAAAACATACCTATCAGAAATCATATGACCATAATAATAGATGCTGGAAAAACTTTTGAAAAAAAATATAGCACCCATTCCTAATAAAAACATCAGGGAGTGCAGGAAAAATGGTTTGTTCCTTAGAATAAAGAGCAGTAGGTATCTGAAACCATTATATGCAATGGGGATAGACTTGAGGCATTCCCAATAAGATCAAGAGTGAAACAAAGATGCCCATTATCACCACTACTACTCAATATTGTATTATAAATGTTAGCCTCAGCAAGAAAAGAAGAAAAAGAAATTAAAGGAATTACAATAGGGAAAGAAGAGACAAAAATCTCACTCTTTTAAGATGACATGATGGTATATCTAGAGAATTCCCAAAAGTAATCTACAAAACTATTAGAAATAATTAGCAACTTTAGCAAAGTAGCAGGATACAAAATAAACCCTCATAAATCTTCTACTTTTCTATATATGACTAACGATATACAGCAGAAAGAGTTAGAAAGAGAAATCCCATTCATAGTAACCTCAGACAAAATAAAATACCTGAGACTCTACCTGCCAAGGCAGACTCGAAAACTTTTTGAAAACAATTACAAAACTCTTCTCATACAAATAAAATTATATTTAAATACCTGGGCAAACATCAACTGTTCATGGATAGGTCGAGTTAATATGAAAAAATGACAATTCTACCAAAACTAGATTACTTGCTTAGCACCCTACTAATCAAAATTCCAAAAGAAATTACTTTAATGAGTTAGAAAAGTTGTATATTTATATGGAGAATAAATAATCAACAATTTCCAGGGATTCAATGAAAAAAAAGTGCAAAAGAAGGTGGTTTAGCCTTGCCAGATCTAAAATTATATTACAAAGCATCAGTCATCAAAAGTGTCTGGCATTGGCTAAGAAATAGAGTTGTGGATCAGTGGAATAGACTAGGTGCAGTAGCAGGAAATGATCATAGTATTCTGCTGTTTGATAAACCCAAAGAGTCCAGCTATTGGGAATCTATCTCTTTGATAAAAATGGCTGGGAAAATTGGAAGCTAGTATGGAAAAAATTTAGATTAGACCAATGCCTCAGACCCTATACCAAGGTAAGATCCAAATGGATACAGGATTTAGACATAAAAAAACTATTATAAGCAAACTAGAAGATCAAGGAGTACTTTACCTGTCAGATCTATGGAAAGGGAAACAGTTTATGAGCAAGGAAGAGTTAGAGATCATCATCAAAAACAAACTAGATAATTTTGATTACATTAAAGTGAAAAGCTTTTGCACAGACAAAGCCACCGTAACCAAGATAAAAAGAAATGTAGTAAATTGAGAAACAATTTCTACAACTAGTATTTCTGACAAATTTCTAAAATATACAGAGAACTGAATCAAATTTTCAAAAAAACAAGCCATTCCCCAATTGACAAATGGTCACAGGTTATGCAAAGGCAATTTACAGCTGAGGAAATCAAAGCAATCCATACTCACATGAAAAATTGCTCCAAATCATTACTTATTGGAGAGATGCAAATTAAAACATCTCCGAGTCATGAGCTCATACTTCTCAACCTGGCCAATATGACCAGAAAGGGCAATTATCAATGTTGGAAGGGATATGGGAAAACTAGAACACTAATATATTGTTGGTGGAGCTATGAACACATCCAACATTTCTGGAGATTCTGGGATTATGCCCAAAGGGCAACAAAAATGTGCATACCCCTAGACCCAGAAATACCACTACTGGGTCTGTACCCTGAAGAGATTATAAAAAAGGGTAAAAACATCACTTGTACAAAAATATTTATAGCAGCCATTATTGTGGTGGCAAAAAATTGGAAATTAAGTGAATATCCTTCAGCTGGGCAATGGCTTAACAAACTGGGATATATGTATGTCATGGAACATTAATTAGAAACCAGGAGGGATGGGAATTCAGGGAAACCTGGAAGGATTCACATGAACTGATGCTAAGCAAGATGAGTAGAACCAGAAAAACATTGTACACCCTAACAGCAATATGTGGGTGATGATCAACCTTGATGGACTTGCTCATTGCATCAGTGCTACAACCAGGGACAATTTTGGGCTATCTGCAATGGAGAATAACATCTGTATCCAGAGAAAGAATTATGGACTTTGAACAAAAACCAAAGATTATTACCTTCAAATTAGGAAAATAAACTGTTATCTTAATATGTAATTTTACTATCTCAAGCTTATTTTTCTTCCTTAAGGATATGATTTCTCTGTCATCACATTCAAGTAAGATCATTGTATAACATGGAACCTATGTAAAGACTAAAAGAATGTCTTCTGTGGGGGTGGGGGGAGGGAAGCAAGAATGAGCTAAAAATTGTAAAACTCAAAATAAATAAAATCTTTCTAAAAAAATCTAAAAAGGGAGCGGCTAGGTGGCATAGTAGATAAAGCACCCGCCTTGGAGTCAGGAGTACCTGGGTTCAAATCCGGTCTCAGACACTTAATAATTACCTAGCTGTGTGGCCTTGGGCAAGCCATTTAACCCCATTTGCCTTGCAAAAAAAACCTAAAAAAAACTTGTAAAAAACTGAAAAGAAAAAAAAGAAAATTTTAATCAATTTAATCAATTAATCAATCAAAAATTTTAACCAATGCTTTAACCAATTATGGTGGTTTAAATTTCAATTAACTTCATATAGACACATCAGGAAGGAAACATGTCTAGAAAGAAGGATCTAAAATTCTTCTGAGTGGAAATAACTTAAAAGATATCTTTTTCAGAAGATTTTACTATATATATATATATATATATATATATATATATATATATATATATATATATATATGAAGGAAGGAAAGTTTGATGGCAGTCTAATCATCCATAAGTATTTTCTCCAAAATGAATAAATTCAACAAACTTCCCACATTTTCTTCTGCCTTATTTAAAATTCTAAAATATTCCTTTTTTAGATTTGATTGCTTATAACAAAATATAAATGTACATTTTTTATTTAAATCTGAGTCACATGATTATAAAATGTTGCTAACATGCTATAAAATCAACCTTTTCTTATCTCACTTATGGTTATATATATGTAAATATGCATGTGTATGCATAAGTCAATAAAAATTTATTAGGCATCTTTTTACAGTTACATTTTGAACAACTAGGTAGTGCAGTGGATAGAGCACTGGATGTGAAGTCACAAAGATTTGTCTTCCTTGTTTCAAATCTGACCTCAGACACTTACTGTGTGATCCTGGGCAAATCACTTAAGCTTTCTTAAGCCTCAGTTTCCATATCTGAACAATGAGCTGGAGAAAGAAATGACAAAACACTTCAGTATCCACCAAGAAAACCCCAAATTGGCTCAGAAAGATCAGAAACAAAAAAGTAACAGTTATGCTTCTGAATCTTAGGACAATGTTGTCAGGAGATAACTACCTCTCACCCTGTAACTTTCCTCATTATCTTGATCCTTCTTAAATTGCAAAATCTCTCCACCAGGCAGATTCCTTTTTTTTAGGGAGTTCCTTTCCAGGTCTGCATTTTGTAGCAGTGTCATTTCTAAGCTTCATTCCCCTCTCAGCTCTACTTTTGACTATGCAATCTCCTGCTAGGACCCTATGCCAGTATTCTTTATCCCTCTACTCCATCTCCAATTTTTAGATTCCATTTAATATTTTGTCTTCCCCCATTAGAATATTACCTTCCCAAGGGTTTGGACTATCCTTCTTTATGCTTGGATTTCTATCCCAACTCTTTAGCACATTGGATACAACAAATGCTCTTTATCTTGAATGCTTACTTTGCCTGCTATTTGCTAGACTTGACTTTGAGTATTGGGGATACAAAGACCAAAAAACCATATAATCTCTACCCTCTAGGAACTTGCAATTCACTGGGAGAAGCAACGTGTACATTTATAAGCAAATAGAAAATATATTCCAGCCAAATACAAAGTAATTTTGAAAGTGTAGTTCTAACAATTTGTGGGATCTGATCAAGAGAGGCATCAAGTTAGAAATTGTATTTGAGTAGGAACTTTATTGAAACTAAGGATTCCAAGAGGCAGGGGTGAAGAAGAAAGGCATTCCAGACACAAGGGATGATCTTGCAAAGACACAGAGGCAGAAGATGAAGTGTTGGATATGGGAAATGGAATAAAGACTAGTTTTAAAAGCAATATTTACAGTTGATGCTATATCACTGTGAATCATAAAACATCAAAATCTGGGAAGAATCAAAATGGCAGATGATTCAAAGTGAACTAGAAATATCCCCATTTGGGGAGGACTAACTGCAGTATAATTAAAATGTAGCATATTACCAGCAATGATTTATAGCAGCCTGCACTACAGCTTGAGAACTTTATACACTGAATATACCAAAAGGCTAGGCAGTGATGACTCTGTGATTGTATCTACAATGATACCTGAGTTCTAGGTCAAAAAACAAACCTCTGTCAGACAAAAGTCACAAAAATCAATCTCAACAGGAAGATGACATATATAGATTACAAGTATTACTTACAATGCATGAAATTTCACAGTTGATACTCAGGTATGTTAAATAAAGTGCTTTAAAAGTTTACATATAGTCATTTTCTATTTTCCATCACTTCTACAAAGTTTCTGAAGAGATATCACCCATCTTTTACTTTCTTATTTGGTGTATGATGATTTGGTACATAATATGGGTAAATATCATACATTAAATGAATAAACATCATTAATTTATTAGCATTACAATGTCTTTGCCTATGAATTTTCAAATGAATTAAATTTAAAGTTATAATTAGACATACAGAGATTTAAATCATTGAAGCTATTAACATGTCATTAAAAGTAAAATTTAAATAACTTTACAGTTCATTTTAAAATAGGGACTCAAACTTCTGAGTAGTTAGAATGATTATAGTAGAAAAAGGGAGACCATGGTAAATAGTAGGTAGTAGATGGTAAATTAAAGAGGATAAAATGAGAGATAATACAAAATAGAATATATGTGAAAGTGGTTATTCAGTAACCATTTTCCAACATGAACCCATAAAATATATCTTTCTGGTTTAATCTGCAATTTAATCTGCATAGGAATACCCTCTAAAATGAAGATTAACAACTTCTTTATAATTTATAATCATAGAGGTTGCCTGAGACCTCAAGTGGGTATGCAGGGGGTAAGTCAGAGAGGAAGATAATAGGAATTATATAGTAACTACTGCTAAGCACTTTTACAGATATTATCTAATTTGATCCTTCTAATAACTCTATATGTTCAAGTATAATTATTATCCCATTTATTATTATTATTCCCACATGTGAGGAAACTTAGGCAAACAGAAATCAAATAACTTTTCTATAGAGATATATAGTTAGTAAGTTTCTGAGGTCAGATTTAAATTTAACTCTTCTTGACTCCAAGACCAGTGTTCTATCCTCTAAACCAATAACTGTTACAAATAGCAACACAAAGAATATATGCTAGAGTTAACATTTTAACCCAGGACTTTCTGACCCTGGAGCTGCTCTCTTTATTTTATTTTTATATATCTATATCTATATCTATCTATCTATGTAAATTTTATACCTCTTGAAATATATGAGTTACTAGATATAGAGGGAACAGTAAAAAGTAGGCTGCAATTGTTCAACCATATGCTTTGGAAAAAATAAAGCTGACTTAAAAATGTACTCCTGGGTGATTTAGATTACAGTACCTCTAATGAATGATAATAAAACTATATATTAGAAAAATATAGAGGTAAAATATTAAGCTGATGAGATAACCAAGTGGTTATTCTAACATAATATACACTTCATGTCCCAAAAGAAGATTTAACATTAGGGTTATTAGCAAAAGAATGTGATTAAGGTTGTGAAAATGAATTAAATCATTTCAAAAACAGATACTCAGGGAATAAGGAACATGATCTGTCAAGTAAAACCTCTATAATACATAAACAATAATTTAAAAAGAACTTTAGTTTAACTAAGTTTAATATTTCCTCATCTCAAATAGAATGAATAATCTTTCAGTAGTAAAGGATAGTAGTAATCTATTGTTTGTTCAACTTAAAGACTCTGGCTTCTGAGCTAACTCTCTATTTGACAAAAACTGCTGTGAATGGGGCAGCTAGGTGGCGCAGTGGACAGAGCACTGGGCCTGGAGTCAGGAGTACCTGAATTCAAATCCTGTCTCAGACACTTAATAATTACCTAGCTGTGTGGCTTTGGGCAAGCCACTTAACCCCATTGCCTTGCAAAAACCTAAACAAAACAAAACAAACAAAAAAAACTTCTGGGAAAACCAAAAAATAGTAAAATAGTATGGCAGAAACTCAGCATAGAAGAACACCTCATAGCCTATACCAAGATAAGGTCAAAATAGGTACAGGATTTAGACATAAAAGGTGATGTCATACACCAATTAAGAGAACAAGGAGTAGTTTACTTGTCAGAGCTATGGAAAGGGAAGGAGTTTATGACCAAACAAGATATAAAGAACACTATAAATTGCAAAATGGATAGCTTTGATTACAGTGAGTTAAAAAAGTTTTGCACAAATAAAATCAATGCAACCAAGATTTCCTTATAGACTCTCACAGCCATACACTCCTATGGCTATTGGAAAAACCACAGGTTTCTCAGGAGACAAATGAGATATTCTTGTAGTCCTGTCTCTTTGAAGACTTTCACAGTTTGTTGTGATTCACATAGTCATAAACTTTAGTGTAGTTAATGAAACTGAAGTAGAAGAAATAATGCAAAATACTTTAGTCAGCTCTGAGCCTATTTATCATTTTTAAAGTACAAGAAAAATGCCGGCATTCATAATAAATCCAGGTAGAGGTTAGTAAAAATAATGAATTCTGTGGAATGATCATATTATTTGAATTCTCTCTGTTTATTTCCACTGTACTGAAACCAATTACCATATTTTACATATATTATAACTTCAAACAATGGAAATTCAAATAATGCAAGTACTTTATGGGATCCATTATTCACATAAATTGAGACCTGGTGATTTTAATCATCTGGAAAAATAATAATAATAATAATTTTCAACATGCTGTTTAAGAACTTGAGAAATACTACAGTTTAAAACATTTTCCTTTCAAATTGATTAAAATAAGTTTGGATGTTGCATGGGCAATATTTGATTATCTAATAAGATCGTACCCCAAGGATTCTGAAGAACCAAGATTGTGCTGTGTTTTTATTCCTTCTAAAATTCATAATATATTGATTAAAAACTCAAAATATGCTTCTATCCTATCTTTTGGCGGGGATGGAATTGCTTAATATCATTGTCACCTGATAGAACTTCTATGTAATCAAGTTTCATATGACCTTTATATATTCAGTTTGTGGCCAACTAGCCTTTATTTTTTTTTTTTTTTTTGTGTTTTGGGCAGAGGAGGGATTAAAGGTTTGTGGTGAAGGATTAAGTCTGTCTTTTTCTTAACTAGCCATGTTTCAATTTTTCAAAATGGTTCTCTTTTTTCTTCCCCATATTTCATGCCACCTCATTTTAGAAATTCCTGATGTATTATATTGTTTTTGTTTAAAGCTACTTATATATGACTTCCTTAGTTGCTGTTTACCTTAACATTGTTCCACAAAAGAATTTAATATTTATATTTTAGTGAAGAAAAAATTAAATTATCTAGATAAATACTATTTTTTCTAATAAAATTTGTGACAAATAAATTGGGTCATGGGGAGGAAATATTACAAGGCAATATTACTTAACAGAAATATGAACTTCATATTCACAACAGACAAGTTGATTTATGATCCCAATAAATGTCATACAAAATCAGATTCAATCTTTATGAATTGATCAAGAGAGTAAAATCAGAAAAACTTAAGGACAAACTGAACATGATTAAATATTTTAAAACTATAGATCAGTGACTTTTTAATGACTGAAGAAAACTTGCTATCAAAGACAAGTCATAGAAAAAGAAAATGTAATAGGAAATGTTCAATAGAGAGATGAAAGTAAAGACAAGGGGTTTTGGCATAAAACAAGAGAGGTTAATTTGAATGTAATTATATATCAACCAATAAGACTAAGTAAGAATGGTACCATTTAGCACAACTGGAAAAGAGGTACTTGTCATTCATGCCATTCAAATAATAATGGAAAAGTCATGTAAAGAAAATGAAATGAAATTGGAACCCCAAAACAAGAACTGGATGAATTGGAAATCCATGTTAATTTCTGGTTGAACAACCTATTTATCTGCTAATGGTTTCCATATTAATATCTTTAGAAGCAATTTCCAATTAAAAGTATAGTATTATTCCCATGAATAAAATAACAATACATTTTAAATTTAATTTGTGTAGAAATTTAAAGTAGAAATTTACATATAAAATTCCAAATAATTTTCATCTCTATTATGCAGGTACCACAAATATCATTTCTATTTTACAAATAGGGAAATAGAATTCAGAATCAAGACTGCATGCTCTGATTTCAGAACAAAGGGTTTTCTGTTGTGAAACGCTGATCCTGTAGAGTGTTAAAAAACAAGTTAAAAGGCTATATTTTGATAGTATTATATTCTTTAAAAGGGTCATTAATCAAGTTGTTATCATAATAGTAATAATACTTATTTATATTAGCTAACATTTATACAACACTTATGTTCCAGGCACTTTACTAAATTATCTCAAATGATCCTTATGGTAAACCTAAAAGATAGATGCCATTTCACAGATAAGAAAACGGAGGTAAAGAGGTTAAGTAATTTGTCCATTGTAACACAACTATTAGTTGTCTAAGGCTAGATTTGAACTGGGGTTGTCTTGATTCAAGCCTGGTACTCTATACACTATGCCCAATATTAAAAAAATAAAAACCAACTAACAGATAAAGAAGGAATAGTCTCTTCATAGACTTCATTTTTTTTAGGTTTGTCACAGTTAAAGGAAATTGTTTTCTGAGGAACTGTGACTTACTAAAATTAAATTAAAATTGGCAAAAGCTTTGATAAATATCTAGTATAGTAGTACAATGACCAAAATTGATTTTTATCATTAGTACTATACAATTATCCTATTATGGTTTACTCTGTTCAGTACCTAATACAATTTCCCATGAATGAGAAATTCAATAAATATTGATAGTGACCATGAAATTTGATCTAGTTAAAAATAGATTGGGCTTCACTGTACTTCTGCCATATGAAGTCCGTTTGAGTCTTGGTGCTACTTGTGTCATGGCCTTGCTTCTGCCAGTGCTTTGGAGCTTAGGAAGTGACAGGCCCTGGAGCCTTATTAGTCTCAGCTTCCTGTCCATGTGGGAGCCTCAGGCTGCAGATGGTCTCTTCCCCCCATTCCCTTCTCCCCATCCCACTCCCTCCTCAAGGAGACCCAGCTGTCTGTAGAACCCAACTGTCTGCATGAGAGCTGCTTGGGACTCTTTGCTAGTGTCATCACTGGCTGCAGAATATTCCCTTTTGAAATCTTTGTCCTATCTACATAATATCCATAGACTTTCACCTGTGGGAATCAGAATTCTGTATATCTATCTAGATAAACATCTGGATCATAGTCTTTCATGGCATTATCCAGAGAGCCAGATTTGCCTTCTATTGTACACAGTATAGGTGGGCTTCTAGGCAAGATGACTTTGCCAACTGGAATGCAGCATTCAGTTAAGATGATGACCTGGAGATCCTACACCGATGACTCTGCCTTCATCTGACATGTGCAGAAAGGTTCTGTGGAAAAAGCCGGTAATCCCGGATCATAAGTATCGACAACTTTCCAAAGGTGAGGAGGGAGACAATAATTTCTCCATAACCCCCTTAGCTTCCAGTGACCAAATGAACAAGGTCCAGTGGTGAAGGCCAAGGCTATCATGTATTGCATGCTATCATGTATTCTCTAATTATAAAGCGGACACAAGAAAGCATCCAGCACTTTGAGCAGCAGGCAGGGTTGAGAGATGCAGGGTACACTCTCCATAAAGGTCTCACCACAGAAGAAACCAAGTACCCTGCATGGCAGAGGCAGTTTCAAAGTAGAGATATGACAAAAGATAGACTGACTTCTTCAGCCCAGTCCACTCCAAATAATACACCCCATTCTTCTCACAAGCAAAAGTACAGAGGCTGGTTTTCTCATAGATCTTCTACTTCCTTACCTGGCTTAGACATCAGCAGCATGGATACTGGGAATGGAGATAAAGACAAACACTCATCTGAAAAAATGGAACCTTTTTGAATCAAGAACCCTTCAGAAATCCAACTCAAGTTTCAGTTTTCAGTCCTACAGATGTAATCAGAAACCATCACCAATGGAACTTATTTGGGGTCAAGCTACTAAAATTGCAGATGACCCAGCAGCCTTCAAGCCACCTAAGATGGATCTTCCAATAAAGGAAGGAAAGAAGCAATCTCCATGGACCCATAACCTCAACCCAAGGGATATAAATGTGTTGACGCCAACAGGGTTCTAAATCTCCCTTTTATATGAACAATGTTGCTTTTCCTGGTGATCCTCTGTTATGTAGAGAGAACATCTTACAGTTTCTTCCCATCCAACTTGCACTTGAATAAGAAAGATGTCATACATTTACATTTCTACTGAGGATAATATTTCTGGGAAGTTGGTGATTGTTTCTTTACATTTGTAACAAAATCTTTCTAATGCACGAAGATGCATTCTGTAATGTCCCAAAGTTGGGTTAAATAACTTCTCAGAGTACAGTTGACTAGAGTCAATTACTGATCTATAGAACTAAATTGGAGGAGACAAGGGGAATAAAACTTCATAGACTTTATTCTACATATTTATCCAAGAAAAAAAAGAAAATAGATTGGATTGCATGTCATAGAAGACATCTTAGCTTATTTGAGAAAATTTCAAAAATAGTGGCTACAATTTACCAGGAAAAATAGGTGTGAATCACTTTTGACTACTTAATGTGAAGACTACTTTTGGTTCATAAATTCACTTGGTCACTATCAGATATCAAGATATAATAATAATAACAGTTATTTAAAGTATTTTAAGGTTTTAAAAGTAATTTACACATCTTCTCATATGACCTTCACAATAGTCTTGGGAGATGGGTGTCGTTAATATTTCCATTTTACAGATGGAGAAACTGAGGCAGACAATGGTGAAGTTACTTGCCCAGAATCACATAGCTGTGTATCTCAGTTCATCCTGACTGAGTCCATTCTATCCACTCTGCCTTAAACATCTAAAAATTCAAAAGCTAAATTGTTATGTATGTCTGACTTTCTGTTCTCTTCTATCACAAATACATATATTGAATTTACTCAAAGACAAATGACAAGCATCTATGGCAGGGTGGTTGGAGAGATAGTCTCAAAATCCAAAATATATAGATTCAAGTCCCATGGCTGATGTGACCAGCTGTACAACTTTGGGAAAGTTGCTTTAATTTCTCAATGCTCACCAAACAAGAATTAGATTATAAACTGCAAAATGAAAGATTTTGACTATATTAAATTGAAAAGGTTTTGCACTCATAAAAATCAATGCTGCCAAAATTAGAAGGAAAGCAGAGAGCTGGGAAACAATCTTCACAACTAGGAGTTCTTATAAAGGTCTCATTTCTAAAATATATAGAGAATTACATCAAATTTATAAGATCACAAGTCCTTCCCCAATTAATAAATGGTCAAAAGATATGAACATAGTTGTCAAATCAAGAAATTAAAGCTATATATAATAATATGAAAAAAGTGTTCCAAATAATCACTGATTAGAGAAATGTAAATTAAAACAACAATGAGGTATTATCTCACACTTATTAGATTAGCCAAAATGAGAAAAAGGGAAGATGATCAATGTTGGAAAGGTTATGGGAGGATTGGGCCATTGATGCATTGCTGGTGGAGTTGTGAATGGATCCAACATTTCTGGAAAGCAATATGTACTAGTCCCAAAGAGCAATAAAACTGTTCATACCCTTTGACCCAGTAATTCCAATTCTAGGTCTAGATTAAGAAGAAATCGTAAAAAAATGGAAAAAGTCCTACATGTTCCAAAATATTCATAGCAGCTCTTTTTGTAGTGGCAAAGAAGTGGAAATTGAGAGGGTGTACATCAACTGGGGAATGGTTGAACTAGTTATGGTACAAAAATACTATGGGATATTATTGTTCTATAAGAAACCACAAATGGTTGGACTGTAGAGAAGCATGGAATGATTTAAAGGATCTGATGCTGGGTGAAGGGGATAGAAACCAAGAAAACAATGTACACATCAACAACAACATTATGAAATGAATGACCTTGATGGAAGTAGCTCCTCTCAATAGTCCAGAGAACTAGAACTATATTATCACCAGTCAGAGGAAGAAAAACAAAACAAAGCACATAGAAAAAAAAAATCCTTCCTAATCTAATGAACACTTTATAAAAATAATCTCTTATGCATCTCTTTCTCTTAATTGTAATTCCTCATTCCAAAAATTATTAATTCATAAACATATTTAACAAAGTATGTATGTAAAATGCCAATATGATTGTTCTGTGCTAAGGGGGGGTGGGAAGGGAGGGTGGAGGGATATTTTGCAATGTGGAAATATGTATGTACACATGGATGAAAATAAATAAATTTTTTTAAAAAATTCTCAATGCTCTAGGGTAATTGTTTAAATATAAATTGCAGAAAAGCTCCACCCTACATTGGGAAAGGCATTTCCTCATCTGCAAATTCTCTCTATTAAGGAAATCGTGAGACCATAATCTCTCATAGCATCAGATATCAAATTTATTGGACTGGAATCTGGAGAGGTGGTGTAGGGGCAGAGCTCACATTTACAATGCACCTTAAGCAAACAACCCAAACAAAACAAAATGAAAGACAGGAAAGATGACAGGACCTGAAAAATGAACAATGAGACCATCATTTGAGAACTAAATAAAGAGAAACTGAAAATAATTGTATTGGAGAAAAGAAAATACTAATACATAAAGGCAATTGCACATATCTGAAAAAATTTTATATGTAATAAGAATAAAGTTTGTTTTGCTTGATTTCAGAAGAAAAAGGTGAAGTGGGTAGAAGTTTTTAAAGGGAGATTTAAATTCTAAATACGGGGAGAGAAAATTTTTTTCTGAAGAATTTAGAGCACCCCAAAGTATAATGGCTTAGTTCAAGGCAAACAGATTCCTTTCACTAGAGGTCTTCAATGGAAGAATGGTTGATCATTTGTCAAGTATGTCATCAAAAGGATTCTTGCTTGGAAGCAGGTTATGGTATAGTCAGATGGTTCTTTTGCTGTTTCTCATATACAGCATTCTAAACCATACCTCCAGATGTTTCATAGACTATCTCTGACGCTAAAACTCAACTTTTTTCTCAAATCTGTTTCTTAAAAACCATAGTTTTTTCTCAAAGCTCAGGTAAAGTCAAGTCCTACCTTCTATATGAAACTTTTCTTTTTTTCCTCTTTCTTACATTACTGAAATAATTTTGTTGTAAGAGTAAACAAAATCCCCCCTCCCCCCACAAAAATAAAAAATCTCACGAGAAATAAAATGAAAGAAAAAAATGGTGCTCAAGTCAGTGTTCCAGTACCATCAGCACTATCTCATGGTAGATCTCATTCTTTATCATAAGTCCATCAGAGAAGTTAATGTTGCTGATTGCAATTTCCTCCATTTCTCCCTACTACTAATTATATTTTCTCTCTCCTTTCACTCAGTCCCTTATGAAAAGTGTGCTGTGGGACAACTAAATGGCACAGTAGATAGAGCACCAGCCCTGGGGCCAAGAGGTTCCAAGTTACATCCCACCCCAGAGACCCAGCACCCACCCATCCCCATAGTCCTGGACAGGCCATGCATGCCTACCACCTTGCAAAAAAGTAAAAAAGAAAATATATTATATCTGACTATCCTCTCCCATGATCTATCCTCTCCTCTTTCCCCTACTTTCTCCCATACCTCCCCATCCTCTTTCTCTCTTTTTTCTTCTAGTTTTCTATGCCCTATTAAGTCTTATTATCCTAAATTAGTGGATTTATCACTTCTCTTATTTTTTTCATCTCTTGAAATCTGTCTTTTGCCAATTTCACAGGCCATTCTCATCTCCATTCTAGATGAGAAGAAAAGGTGCCAGTTTTTCAATTTTCCTACTCATAGCAATTCTAGAAAATGATTTATGTGTTTTTTTTAATGGAAAAACCTTTTTGGAGGTGATATTTATGACTGCCTTTATACTTGCTCTATTCATGGATAGTATTACTATTAAATTCACTGGTTCCTAAATAAAAATGCAGAAATTCATTTGTATTCAAAAGACATTCTATAGGTCAGTTCATTTACAAAACTGGTACCATAAGTATTTGAGTTATGCCTCAAAAAAAATACCATCAGAAAAGGTTTGCATATGACCTCATAGGACTGAAGAGGTCAATTTATATATATTACCCAAATACAGTAAAATTGTATATATATGTATATATATATACATATATATACAATAATATAAAGACATATTGAATATCTATTGAGTTCACAGTTCTGTGTTGAGGACACAAAAATGAAAAGTTACTGCCCATAAGAACTTGTAATATATTAGTAGAGGACAGGAGGGTTATGATATCTATATAAATTTAGAAGATATTACTAATTCTATTATGGAAGAATGTTAAAAAAGTAAAAAGAAAGTGAAGGTGCTAAAGGAAAATTTGAAGAAGCAGTGATTTGTTTCAGTTGAAGAGATAGGGAAGATTTCACGGAAACAGCAGAACCTTTGATGGGCTTGAAGAAAGATGGGAATTTCAACTTGTTCACAAGAAGGGGTATTAGACTTTGAAAATACATTTAAGTTGGGACAAGCATAAGGAATCAAGCCAGAGAACAACTAGCTGTCTGGTCTATTGGAAGTTGAAGTATGTGGAGTACAATTATATGAATTAGGTTGGAAAGGTAGATTGAGATGGAATTGGAATTAACTACAAGGAGCTCATTTCATGGAATAGAATGACATTGCCAGACTTGTACATGAGGGAGCTTATTTTGGAAATTAAAAGAATAAAATAGAGAGAAAATGTACTGAAAAAAAAAACACCCATAGTCACTAAAACATTAGAATCAAGAAAACCAGTTTAGAGGTTACTATCATAATCCAGGAGAGATAAAGAAGGCCTGAACTAAAATGATGTACTTATAATTTTAAAGGAGGGTAGAGAAGAATCAACAAGTAAGTCTAGGCAATTAAATAGATAGTGGAGATGAGAGTAAAAAGTCAGATTACTTTGAGGTTTCAAGCTTTTGTGAGAAAAGGAAGTGTTAGTGGATGTGAGTTGGTAAGTAAATGATAAACTTTTTTTTAGTTTTTTTTGCAAGGCAACGGGGTTAAGTGGCTTGCCCAAGGCCACGCGGCTAGGTAATTATTAAGTGTCTGAGGGCATATTTGAACTCAGGTACTCCTGACTCCAAGGCCAGTGCTCTATCCACTGTGCTACCTAGCTGCCCCTGTAAATGATAAAACTTTAAGAAATTGAAGTTCAATGGATAATTTTGGGTTTTTTTTAACTAGAATCTCAATCTGAACAAAAAGTTTTATGAGATAAAAATTAGTCTTCCACTGCCAAGAACACTACAACCACACCTTTGTCTATCAGTAAGCTAATAATAGATACAATTTCAATGTCAGCTTGATTTTTTTTCCCCTTTTTAGGAAGTATGAGACAAATTGAAAATTATAACTGAACTGTGTGTAGTAAGTCATATTAAAAGGGAAATCAAACTTAGTTTGTGGTACCACTAATTTAAATGGAAATTGTTCAGGAATCCAAAATTCATGCATTTTAAGATAGTTTATGTAATTAAACTATAAAATAGAATTAATTAATTTTTCTATAATTGGTATTATTCCATATTCAGGAATATACACAAGGCTTAAGTTAGAAATGGTGTTTATATTAGTTTTTAATATTACATGACATAACACTTTTTTTTGTTTTCACAAATGGACTTTATTTTGTTTTTATTTTTCCAAATATAGCCTAGTAGATTCCTTTTGAGGACTAAAGTAAGTCTTGAAGAACAAAAAAAGTTGAGAAATAAAGGATAAAAACCTTGAGAAAAGAAAATTTATCTCAACTGTTTTTAGTAGAATCTCAGTTTCAGAAAAGAATACCCCCTTCCCTTCGTGTCTGAAAGCTAATAAAACAGTTTCAATATTAGTGTCATTTTTTCCTTTTGGAATAAGTATTTTAAAAAAACCTTATAACTGCATATAACTTAATTATGATCATTAATTTTAAAAAAGAAGTCAAACTTTATTATTTTATAAAATATAACCATAGAAATAATTTTATAAATGTGAATTCTATTGTTTAAATAAATATTTGTCATATACAGTAATAATTATTTATCCCATTTATTGCTTTTTAAAAATCATCATTCACTCACATATATTTTAGAATCAAAAGCATAGTAGAAGAGTATTTTGATATACAAACACAAAATGTAATATTTTGGTAAGGTTTGGAGACTTATTACTGTGCTAATTTTTATCAACTGCAAAAGAATAAGTCTATTAAACACACACACACACACACACTTTAACAAAAGACTTTATCAACTGATCATATAAATATATTAAACTTGTCTAGTTATCCCAGAACTATTTCAATTCATGTACCCAATGTCAGTTACTAAAAATGATGTAATATTTCTATTAAAAATAATAAAAATATATTTCTGAAATTCATTTTTCTACATTTGGAATAGTGACTAAAGTTCTTAAAAATTTCTGGGGGAAAAATGCTTGGTTTTTAAAGTTTAATTCTTATTGAAATAGTAGTTTGAGTCACCTGCAAAATATAGAGATTTCTGAGGCCTGATTTATGATTCATAAAGCTTTAGGTAACACTCCCATTGGCAATGTAAATATGTGGAATAAATAAGTGGAAAAACATGGTCCTGATTTTTTAATGATATAAAAAATGAATTAGGTCATGCTAAGATTTCTAACACAGTTGTTTAAAACATCAAAAACAATAATTTGTCCTTTCAAAATCTTTTCAACTCCTCAATTTAATCTGTGATGCTTTTAAAATTGCATTTCCAGTGCCTAAGTGGAGGTATTCATTAAAGGACATTGAAAACATTCCTTTCACTATTTGTGTGTGTAGAATGCAAATCCTCCCCAAAACATTTTAATAGCATTCCTCATTGATCAGCAATATAATTTATTAGGAACCCCCTAAACTAACATTGATTTGATAATTTTTCATAGACTGATACACAGCTGGAAGGTTTGTTGTTGAAGCACAGCTGAAGAAATGTGGCTGTATTCTGGCCTTATTAGCTAGACAGCTAGAGCAATAGACCTGATTTTCTGGTCATAAAGAGAAACCATGATGATTGTACATTTACACTCTAGCAAAAAAAAAATTGTCTCAGGGACAAATTATAGGGAATGTCTCAGTGATGAAACCTCTCTCAGTTCCAAACAGCAAATATTTCTTGTTTTATAGTCTTAAAGAGTAAGTTGGAGAATTAAGAAGAGGAAGAGAAGGGAATATGCATTCCTATAGCACTGAATATTGTGCTGTTATTTACAGTTACTATCCTATTTGATCTTCACTACAACCCTGAGATCTATGTGTTGTTACTATTTTCATTTTGCCATTAATGAAACCAAAGCAGAGTCTTCCCCTATGTCACACAGTCAATATGTTTGAAAGACAGAATTTGAACAAAGGGCTTCCTGACCCTGAGGCATAATACAAATCTACCTCTCCTTTTCAAAGCAAATTTTTACATCACTCAATATTGTGACAAAATAAAGTTAATTGTGACAAGTAACAGAAATTCAGAAGACTGAATGCTATTTCTACTTCTACCATTTTCTAAACAATGTAAAATCAATAAAATTCTCATCTGTCACAAAAATAATTATGGTGGGGGTGGCCAGGTGGCATAGTGGATAAAGCACCAGCCTTGGAGTCAGTACCTGGGTTCAAGTCCGGTCTCAGACACTTAATAATTACCTAGCTGTGTGGCCTTGGGCAAGCTACTTAATCCCATTTGCCTCGCAAAAACCCTAAAAAAATAATTATGGAATACTTACTGGTCCATCCATGTCCAGTTTGGGCAAAATGCAGGCCAGCATCCCTTACTGGGATGAGCTCTGTTCGCATAGGGATAACCTCCTTTGTTTGGCTGCCTTGGTCTTTAAAACTAACAGGACTGGTCATGATGGGCGTGGAGAAATATTGTAATCTTTTTTGTACTGGAAAAAAAAGTTTTGCAAATTTTTCTTTACTGTTCTTTTTATCTTCTAAATTGGCTTTTATAAACCCCATTTCTGTCAACAGACACCCCCTATGCCCTTGCAAATCCTAAACCACTCTGGACTACAAATATATGTATATATATATATATATATATATATATATATATATATATATATATGTGTGTGTATACATATATGTGTGTTATGTAGCATATGCTTGACTTTTGTGCAATGCATTTACCTGTAGGGAAGGTCAGTTAAATATTCATAGTAATTGTTACCTTAAACCAGGTATCTCCTAACACCAGAAGTGTTAACCACTTCTTAATTGCCCCCATTCCATCCATCCCAGAGGGGCATTTTATGGAGAGCCTGGAGTTTTTCTCTTGCCCTTTCCTATATAACCTGATCAGGCAGATGACTGCCTCATTTACTGCTGCATATTCTTCTATTTTAAATACTGAGAGGTGAATATAATTGGAGGGATTATACAAAATGATTATGGGTATAAATGGATCATGAAATGATGTTGCTTATGAGGATTATATTTCTATTGGAACAGAGGAAGGGAGTGTACTTAAAGGATCTGTACATAATTAAATCATGATGTGATCTTGCTTCATTTGAAATTTTAGTTAATAAAGGCTTTTTTACTATAGTGATAGAGGGAGGAAGTATAATAAATACCTTAATTAACATAGGTTGTAGTACAATGGGGAAAAGAGAGAGAGAGAGAGAGAGAGAGAGAGAGAGAGAGAGAGAGAGAGAGAGAGATGATACTTAGAAGAACTGGACATAGACTATTAAGTGATTTAAGTGATTTACTTGATATTTCAGCTACAATAAGAGGAAGTGTACTTAGAGGGGTAAGATATAAAGAGTTAATGAAGCAATTTTGCTTTACATGATACTTTGCCTCATGAGGATCATGTGTCTATAAAAGGTTCTTAAAAAGAGGGTGTGGTATAAAGTCATTATAATTTGATGCTATTTATGAATCTTGAGAAATGTATTTCTAATGGGTCAGAAGAGGGGAGAATACTTAGTTACTATGAAGCAATGTTGCTTTTCAATCAATCTACCCTTAAGAATTGAACTTCTATCAGAACAGATAAAAGCAATATATTTTGATAGGGGGATTGTGGGTACAAGGCAGATGTTGCCATAGGGATAACCTCTGCTGATTGGCTTCCTTATAACATGAAAAGGATTACACTAGGAGAAGGCTAGACATTAGAGGATAAATAACACTATAAAAAAGGCACAAAAATCTAGTATAGGAAAAGAAGGGAGGGTGTGAATACTGAGTAAATCTTTCTCTAAATAGATTTAGCCCAAAGAGGGAATAATATATATTCCAAATTGGGTTTAAAAATTTATCCTGTACTATGAGGAAATGCAGTGGGGGGGAGGGAAAGGGAAGAAGGAATTGATAAATGGAGAGATAAGAGTAAAGTTAAATTTATAATTAAAAATAAAAGTTAAAGAAGAAAGGGAGAAAAACATTGGTGAGAAGGGATAAGGAAAAAGGAAGAGAGAAGTTTAGATAGGGGAAGACATTATGGAAGAAAATAAAGTCAGCAATAATACTTGTGAATTCAAATAAGCTGAACTCTCACATCAAATGGGAGTGAATAGCAGAATGGATTAAAAACTAGAATCCAAAAATATATTGTTTACAAGAAACACAATTGATGTACAAAGATACAGAGTAAAGGTAAAAAGTTGAAGCAAAATGTCTTATGCATCAGTAAAAGTACAAAAAAAAAATCAGGGGTAGCAATCCTGAACTCAGACAAAGCAAAAGCAAAAATACACCTCATTAAAAAGGATAAGGAAGGAAACTAAACCTTATTAAAAGGCACCTTAGAGAAGGAAGCAATATCATTATTAAACATATATACATTCAAATTCTTAGAAGAAAATCTAAAAGAATTATAGGGAGAGACAGACAGCAACACTAAAATAGTTGGGGACCTCAGCCTCCCTCTCTCAGAATTAGATATCTCTAACAACAAAATAAACAAGAACAGAATTAAGAAGAAATTAAGAAATTAAGAATCAAATTTTAGAAAATTTAGACGTGATAAACTTCTGGAGAAAATTGAATGGAAATAGAATGGAATAAACCTTTTTCCTCTGCAGAACATGACAAAGCACCCTCAAATGCAGAAAGGCAGAAATATTAAATGTATTCTTTTCAGATCATGAAGTTATTACAATATGTAATAAAAATTACACATCATAAAGAGATATGAAAAGGTAAACCAATAATTAATTGGAAACTAAATAACTTAACTTTAAAAAATGAGTGAATCAAATAACACACCACAGAAGTAATTGACAATTTCATCCAAGACAATGACAACAATGAGACAACATACAAAAATTTATGGGAAGCAGGAAAAATAGTTTTTAGGGGAAATTTTATATCTCTAACTGCTTATGTTAATAAAATAGAAAAAGAAGCTAGGAAAAAAGAACAAATTAAAAATCTCCAATTAAATAGTAAACTAGCAATTCTGAAAATCGAAGGAAAAGCTAATAAAATTGAAAGTAAGAAAACCACTGAATTTATAAATAAAATTGTGATTTTTTTTAGGTTTTTTTTTTGGCAAGGCAATGGGGTTAAGTGGTCACACATCTAGGTAATTATCAAATGTCTGAGGCTAGATTTGAACTCAGGTACTCCTGACTCCAGGGCCACTGCTCTCTCCAGTGTACCACCTAGCTGCCCCAAAACTGCAATTTGAAAAGAAAAAGTCAATAAATTATATAAATCTTTAGTTAATCTGATTTTTTTTCAAAAAGCAAATTACCAGTAGCAAAAATGAAAAGGGTGAACTCATCACCAATAAGGAGGAAATTAAAATACTAATTGGAAGCTATTTTGCACAACTATATGCCAATAAATTTGATGATCTAAATGAAATGGATGGATTTTTTCCCATTCAAAGCAACTTTAGACAATATAAAATACTTGGGAATCTACCTGCCAAGGCAGACTCAAAAACTTCTTAAAAACAACTGCAAAATGCTTCTCACGCAAATAAAATCAGATTTAAATAACTGGGAAAACATCAACTGCTTATGGATAAGTCAAGCTAATATAATGAAAATTACAATCTACCAAAATTAAACTAGTTATTTAGTGTCCTACCAATCGAAATCCCAAAAATATACTTTAATGAGTTAGAAAAATTGTAAATAAATTCATATGAGAAGTAAAAAGTCAAGAATTTCTAGGGATTTAATGAAAAAAAGTGCAAAAGAAGGTGGCCTAACCCTACCAGATCTAAAATTATATTATAAAGCATTAGTCATCAAAATTGTCTGGTATTAGTCAAGAAATAGAATGGTGGATCAGTGAAATAGAATAAGTGCAAGAACAAAAAATGATTATAGTAATCGGCTATTTGATAAACCCAAAAAGTCCAGCTATTGGGATAAAAATTCTCTTTTCAATAAAAATTGTTGGGAAAATGGGAAGTTAGTATAGAAAAAACTTGGATTAGACCAACAATTCACACCCTATACCAAGATAAGATCAAAATGGATACAGGATTTAGACACAAAGAACAATATTATAAGCAAACTAGGAGATCAAGGAATAGTTTACCTATCAGATCTATGGAAAAGGAAGCAGGTGGAAAACATTATTAAAAACAAACTAGATAACTTTGATTACATTAAATTAAAAAACGTTTATACAGACAAAACCATTGTAATCAATATCAAAAGAAATGCAGTAAAATGGGAAACAATTTTTACAACTAATATTTCTAACAAAGGATTCATTTCTAAAATATACAGAGAACTGAGTCAAATTTTTTAAAATAACAAGCCATTACCCAAATGACAAACGGTCAAAGGATATATAGCGATAATTTACAGATGAGGAAATCAAAGCGATCCATAATCTTATGAAAATTTGCTCTAAATCATTACTGATTAGAGAAATGCAAATTAAAGCATCTCTGAGGTACCACTTCATATCTCTCAGACTGGCCAATATGACCAGAAAGGACAATGACCAATGTTGGAAAGGATGCAGGAAATCTGGAACACTATTACATTGTTGGTGGAGCTGTGAACTCATCCAACCTTTCTAGAGAGCAATTTAGAATTATGTCCAAAGGGCAACAAAAATGTGCATACCCTTTGATCCAGTAATACCACTACTGGGTCTATACCCTGAAGAGATTATGAAAAAGGGTTAAAAACAACACTTGTACAAAAATATTCATAGCAACCCTGTTTGTGGTGGCAAAGAAGTAGAAATCGAGTGAATGTCCAACAATTGGGGAATGGCTTAATATGCTGTAGTATATATATAATGTTCTATTAAAAACCAGGAGGGATGGGAATTCAGGAAAGCCTAAAAGCATTTGCAAGAACTGATTCTGAGCAAGATGAGCAGAAACAGAAGAACGATGTACACCCCAACAGTAACATGGGGGTGATAAAAAACCTTAATGGACTTGCTCATTCCATCAGTGCAACAATCAGGCACAATTTGGGGGGGTATCTGCGATGGAGAATACCATCTGTATCCAGGGAAAGAATTGTGCAGCTTGAACAAAGACCAAAGACTTACCTTTCATTTGAAAAAAACCGTTATCTTATTATGTAATTTTACTATCTCTTATACTTCATTTTTCTTCCTTAACGATATAATTTCTCTCTCATCACATTCAACTTAAATCAATGTATACCATGAAAACAATGCAAAGACTAACAGACTGCCTTCTGTGAGGGATGGGAAGAGGAAAGCAAGATTAGGGGGGAAATTGTAAAATTCAAAAATAAATTAATAAATAAATGAATATTTAAAAAATTGAAACAAATCAACTGATTTGGCAAAAAATAATGGATGGATTTTTACCAAAATATATGCTATATAGATTAACCAAAGAGGAAATAAAATACCCAATCTTATTTCAGAAAAAGAAACTGAAGAAATCAACAATTCAATAAAAAACTAGGATTTCTGCCAAATTCCTTTTATGACACCAATATGGTTCTGATACCCAAACCAGGAAGAACAATAATAGGCAAATAAAATTATAGATCAATTCTCCCTAATGACATGGATGCTAAAATTTTAAATAAAAATTTAGCAAAGAGGTTGCAACTTATTATTAGGATAATGCACCATAATCAGAATTTATGCCAGGTAGGCAGGGATGGTTAATAACAGGAAAACAATTAACATAACTGACAATATCATTAATAAAACAAACAGAAATTATATGATTATCTCAATAGATACTGAAAACGCCTTTGACAAAATACAACATTCATTCAAATTAAAAACTTTAGAGAATGTAGGAATAAATGGAGACTTCCTTAAAATAATAAGCAGTATATATCTAAAACAAAAAACAAGCATCATATGAAATGAGGATAAACTAGGAAAGTTTCAAATAAGATTGGGGTGAAACAAGGATGTCCATTATCACCACTACTATTCAATTTAGTATTAGAAATGTTAGCTTTAGCAATAAGAGAAGAAAAAGAAACTGAAGGAATTAGAATTGGCAAAATGAGGAAGCAAGACTTTCACACTTTGCAGACAATATGATGATATACTTAGAGAACCCTAGAAAAATCAATTAAAAAACAAAATCTTCAGCAAAGTAGCAAGATATAAAATAAAACCAAATCAATCATCAGCATTTCTATATATGATCAATAAAACCCAAGAGCAAGAGATAAAATAACTTCTTTTTAAAGTAACTGTAGTCAACATAAAATACTTGAGAATCTACCTACCAAGACAATTCCAGCTACTATATGAACCAAATCACAATACTTTTCACACAAATAAAGTCAATCTAAACTTTTTTTTAAAACTACTTTCATATTTTTCCTTTCTCTCTCATTATTTTTTCTTCCCCCTTATCTCTAATTCCTCTTTCACAATGTGGTAATATATAAATATGCTAAACAGGAATATACATGTACCAGATTGTTTGGCATCACGGGTAAAGGGGATGGAAGAGAGGATGGGAGAAAAATGTGGGACTCATAAATATGCAAATGAATGAATGCTGAAAATTTACCATGTCATGTGATTGAAAACATAAAATAAAATTTTAATTTTAAAAATAAAAAATATATATATATAAAAGTTCTAAAAATATTTTAAGTGACCTTGTTTCCCCTTATTAATCTCTGAATTATTTATTTATTTAATCAATCTCTATGATCTGAATTGTTAGGAAAGAAATTGGTTGTTTTTCAAGTTTTTAATAATTAACTTTAGGGGCAGCTAGGTGGCGCAGTGGATAGAGCACTAGCCCTGGAGTCAGGAGTACCTGAGTTCAAATCCGACCTCAGACACTTAATAATTACCTAGCTGTGTGGCCTTGGGCAAAGCCACTCAACCCTATTTGCCTTGCAAAAAAAAAATAATTAACTTTAGCTCTATGAAGAGTATTATCATCTAAATAGCCTTATAAGCCCTTAAGTAAGTCACAAGACATAATGTATACATGTTCTGAAGTAACAATTAGAAATGATTCCCAATTTTATGTACTATTTACACTATCAGATTTTTTTATCTCTTTTTAAATATATATTTTAGGTAATCCAACTTCTTAAAATGAGGAACATTGTCATTTTACTTAACAGAAACACTACACATGAGTTTTGGTCTCTAATCATTGTAAAATATCACACATTCCACCTGTTAGCTTAGTCCTTTGTACAGACATTTTAACTGGGGCACACAGAAAAAGGAACAGGAAAAAGATGCTTTAGGAAATAAACAGCAGGGCTTCAACTGAGTGTATTTTCAAATTTAACAGATCTTAGCATCAAGCAGTTGTTTCACCATTCTAATAAATATTCTTCAAAGTTGAACGTTGCCCACATTAATATTATTTATGCCAATCCCAGTTATTTTCTGTGCATTAGAAAATCTGATAAATCCTCCAGGCTATATATTACAAAAGCATAAGGAGTATGAATATAGCATACCAGAGTAAAAGAAATCTGATATTTAGATAGCCATCAGTTTGATAACTTATAAAAACCTCCATAATTCTACAGATTCCTAATGGGGAGTCACAAAAAATGCATGTCTTATGTGAATAATCTAAGAAATGCCAAAGATAATCATACTAATAGGAACATCTTCTAGAGTTATGACAGGAAAACAAAGAGCAGGTGTTTGATAGAAAAAAAAGCTTTCTCACTTTACATTATCTTTTCTGCCTCCTTTTCACTGGAAAAAGCACTCAATAATAAAACTATGCAAGCTACTTTTCAAAGTATCAGTCTTATCGTTTCATCAACTCTCCATGATCAAGTCAAATGAATTCTAAGTAGAATAATCTTCCCCATGACAAAAAATCATGCAGAATTGAAGCGATAATAGGGCTTTTGAAACCAAGAGGACTTAAGTTCCAAGCTTCATTTGGATCTGAAAGCTTATTTCATAGTGTTCATCTCAGTGCACACTAAAAGTCACCAGAATGATTTAAAAGAAATTATTTCTTCCAGCCTTCCTAATGCTAAATGCCTCTTTAATCCTCCTATAGGTATTATATGTGGGTATACATTATATGCATATACATGTATGTATGTATGTATGTATGTATGCTCACAACAGGAAAGAGGCAATGTGATACCATAGAAAGAAGATATGTCCTATTTATGACTCTTCCCTGTGCCAGCTGTGTGTCCTAGGTAAGTCACATAAAGGTCGTTGTCTATAAAAGGAATTAATTTCTTTTTAGCCTACCTTATAAAATTGTTGAGATGATCAAATATGATAATGTGTATGTCAATCAATAAACATTTATTATGTGCTTATGACAGGAACTATGCTAAGCACGGGATACAGAGAAAGGCAAAAGCCAGTCTCCCAGTCAAGAAACTAACAATCTATTGAGGGAGACAACATGAAGAAACAAGTTATATACTGAACAATTTAAAGTAATAGAGAAATATGGGAAGTCAGGAAATGTTTCTGGCAGAAAGTAAGACTTCAACTGGAACTTGAAGAAAGAAAAGGGAGATATGACAGGGAAATGAGAAAGGAAAGCATGTCAAGACATGGGGACAACTGGTGAAAATCCCCAGTCAAAAGAGGAGAGTTTCTTTTTAGAGTAACTGCAAGAAGGTATATGATATTACTATGTAAACTGTAAAGCATTCTATAAATATTAATAATTCTTAAGGGATAGAGGCTATATAATACATGCAGTTTCTGCTTATCTATCTATAAATGATTGAAAAATGTATTAAGCAAGCCTTTACAATGTACCAAGCCCTGTTCAAAGCTATGGGGATACTGATATAAATGTGAAGAAATCTCCTGTTTATTATTCCTAAGCAAAGATCTGACCATTTCAGCTTCACTACTCAAGAAGCTCTAGAGGCTACCCATTACCTCTAGGATCAAATAAAAACTCCTCTGTTTGGCATTTAAAATTTTTCAAATCTGGTTTCAACTTATCTTTTCTCTACCCCTCTATCCCAGTTTCTCCTATCTCTGTCTCTCTGTCTCTGGGGTCTCTCTCTGTGTCTCTGTCTCAGTCTCTGTCTCTGTCACACACACACACACACACACACACACACACACACACACACACACACACACACAGTGTGCCAGTCAAATTTGGCTATTTCCTTGACTACGGGGCTACCTGGGAGTGAAATAGACAGAATGTTGGGCCTGCAATCATGAAGACTTGAGATCAAATCTGATCTCAGACACTTAATTGTTGTATAACTCTAAGTAAGTCATTTAACTTCTATCCTCTGCACCACCTAGCCACCCCCTTTTTAAATTTTGATTTTTTTAAGGATTTTGCAAGCCAAATAGGATTAAGTGGCTTGCCCAAGGCCACACAGGTGGGTAATTATTAAGTGTCTGAGGTTGGATTTGAACTCAGATGCTACTGACTCCAGGGCCCATGCTCTATCCACTGTGCCACCTAGCCACCCCGAACTTCTATTTAATCTTGAAGCAAATATACCAGGAAACATATTCTAGTATACCATCTATGTATAAATTCCAAGGATTTAAGACTCCACTTTGAAGTGAAAAAGAATCTAACTTCCACACATGTGAGGAAATGCAGAGAAAAAGACAACGTTAACTTGATAACTTCATACAGCAAGTTTGACAAGATTTAAATTATATGACAAGTCATAGCTTCAACTCCTTGGATGTGACTGCTTTGAAACTAAGTTTGAGTGGATGAAGTCTGCCTAGAGACAGTCAGACCTGAATCCAAATTGAGCCTCAAATACTCCTGGGTTGAGCTTGGGCAAGTCACTTTATCTTGTCTGTCTCAATTTCCTCATCTGTAAAAGAGATACCTCATGAAGATAAAATGAGACATATTGGTAAAATGCTTGGTACAGTGCCTGCCTAAGAATCTGCTCATTTAAGTTTAAAAACTGTTATTCAATGAATTTTATATCTAATTTTTGAAATTAATAAAATAATGATAACCATTTAAGACAGATATTTTAAATTTGACTCATGAAATCTGGGAAGTTATCAATAATTTCACAAAATGAATCTCTATAATTTTGCCTCACTTGCTAGCCTATAGCTCTATTGTCAATCAACCAAGCCTATTACTTTATAGTTTGATCTTCCCAATCACAATTGGCATGATTATTTTTTTCTTACCTTCTGGCAGGTCACAGTTTATAATATATTAGGGTTGTTATTAAGTGCAATATTCATTATAAATAAGAATAGTACATCTCCTTTTGTCAAGGATCTCCCCTGCCAGTCTATCCTTTATTCAGCTGTCAAATTAATCTTTCTGAGGCAATATCAATCAAATTAAATGACTCTTTATTTCCAGAATTAATACATGTATATCAAAATTAATAAAGATGTGTTGACTTACTAATTGGTCAAAAGAAGGAACAAAGATCTTTTTGAATATTTGCTAAAAATAAAAACTGAGATTCAAGTGAAAGCAACATGGTAGCTGCCCTTTTTCTCTCCCTCCCAACCCCCTTCCCCTTTTCCCCTTTTAATACTTGAAAGGTAAGAACAGTTTCTTAACTTAACTGAGTGTGTATAAGTTAACTTTAAGCCAAGTCTGATGAGATAAAGATTCAGGTGGTTCTCATCTCTTCCCTTCTTCCCCTCTATTACAATAGGTCTTTTGTACCTCTTAATGTAATGCTCTTTAACCCCATTCAATCTCCTCCATCCTTCCATCTCCTTATTGCCCCCCCCCCTTTTTATGGAGGTTTTGTTATTAAATCATTCTGAGTCACAGAAAGTCATGAGTGTCCATCACTTCTGGCTAAGGGGAAAGAAAGGGGAGGGGGGGTTGATATAAAATGGCAAACACACTTAAGGTGGCAGTATTCAGAAATAAAATGCTGGGGAATATGGATAAAGAGAAAAGGGGGTAAAATACAAACATGGAGGGCAATAAAGAGTTAGTAATTATGACTTTGAATGTGAATGGGAGAAACTCTCACTTAAAATCTAAGTAAACAGTAGAGTGGATTAAAAACCAGAATCCTACAATATGCTGCTTACAAGAAACTCATTTGAAGCAGAGATACATATAGAGTAAAGGTAAAAGTTTGGAGCAAAATATATATTGTTTGAGCTGAAGTTAAAACAGCAGGGGTAGCAATCCTTATCTCAGTCAAAGCAGCTGCAAAAATAGTGTTAAAAGAGATAAGGAAAGAAACTATATCCTCCTAAAAGGTACCATAGACAATAAAGTAATTTCAATATTAAATATGTATGGACCCAGTGGTATCACATCCAGATTATTAGAGGAGAAGTTGAAAGAGCTACAGGAAGACAGGAACAGCAAAACCCTACTAGTGGGAGACCTCAACCTCCCATTCTAAGATTTAGATAAATCAAACCATAAAGTAAACAAGAAGGAAGTTAAGTAGGTAAATAGCTTGTAAGAAAACCTAGATATGATAAACTTATGGAGGAAATTGAATGGGGATAGAAAGGAATATACATTTTTTTCTGCAGTACATGGTACTTACACAAAAATTGATCATGTACTAAGGCATAAAAATCTAATGATCATTTGCAGAAATGCAGAAATAGTGAATACATCTTTCTCATTTCTCAGATCATAATTCCACAAAAATCATATGCAATATTAGACCAGGGAGATATAGACCCAGAACTAGTTGGAAACAAAATAATCTCATTTTAAAGAATGAGTGGATCAAGCAACAAATTATAGAAAGAATTAATTATTTCATCCTGGATAATGACAATAATGAAACAATAGACCAAAACCTTTAAGGATACACTCAAGGAGGTTGTCAGGTGATATATTATATCTTTAAGTGCTTATATGAATAAATTAGAGAAAAAAGAAATCAATGAACTAAATATGCAACTAAAAATTAGAGAAAGAACAAATTACAAACACCCAATTAAATACCAAATTAGAAATTCTAAAAATTAAAGGAGAAATTAATAAAATCGAAAGCAAGAAAACTATTGAACTAATAAATAAAACTATTGAACTAAAAATAAATAAAAAAATGTAAAAACAATAAAATTGATAAACCTTTGGTCAATTTGATTAAAAAAAAAGAAAGAAGAAAACCAAGTTGCTAATATCATAAATGAAAAAAGGTGAACTCATAACCAATGCGGAAATTAAAGTAATAATTAAGAATTATTTTGCCCAACTCTATGCCAATAAATTTGACAATCTAAGAGAAATCTATGAATATCTAAAAAATAAAAGATGTCCAGATTAAATGAAGACAAAATTAGAAATCTAAATAACCGTATCTCAGAAAAAGAAATTCAACAAGTCATTATTGAACTTGCTAAGAAAAAATCTCCAGAACCTGATGGATTCTCTAGTAATTCTATTAAACATTTAAGGAACAATCAGTTTCAATTCTATATAAACTCTTTGGAAACATAGGTGAAGACAGAACTCTGCCTAACTCTTCCTATGACACCAATATGACACATCTAATGAAATTTCTGTTTCTCCCTTCAATGACTTTCATTTAAATATTACCTGGAATGCTTCTCCTCTCTGATTCATGAACAGTTTTATGAATATACTTTCCCAAAAAATATTACTACCTCAACTACCTGCTCACTTTTTCTTCTCGTGTTTCTTTTCAATAGATGTTATCCATAGAGAATTATATAAAATTTACCCATGTGTTTTATCCAACATGTCTCAGTGACACTTATGAAATCAAATTTTCCTCCTTGAGTTAGGACCTCAAATTTCTTTCTTTTATTGCCTAAATTTTGGTGTTTTGCATAGTCATTTAGGGTCTTGAATTTTATTAGTGTCTCCTTAGTATTCTTAGACTTTATATGCCCCACCTCAACAGGTATTTAGTAATCCAGTGGCTTTGACTTCCCTTACACAAGATAGTCTACCTCTAGCCTATACACATTTCACTGCTGTTTCTGATTACCTCTTTATCCTATTTCCTGGCTTCCCTGACTTTCTTCAATTTTCAGTTAAAATCCAGCCTTCTACCAGAAATTTGTTTTTCAGATTCTTCTTAATTCTAATGACTTTGCTCTATTTTCTCTCATTTTTCCTATATTATATAGTTTGTATATGTTACTTACAGTTATGTTAACTTACAGTTACCTACTTGACTTTGAGCTCCTTAAGAACAGGGACTAATTATTGCATTTCTTTAAATCCCCAATGCATATTAGTATAAAATATGATATACAGTAGGCATTTCATAAATGGTTTTAACTGACTGAAAGCCAAAGAAAGCAAATATGCACATTTTAAAGGTTTTGCTAATCAACTTTTGTTTATAGTCCCATATTTTTAGAACACTGAGAAAACCATTTCCTTATACTTGACACTTCCAACAATTAGATTTCATTAATACTACAATAGAACATAGTATTAATGCATAAAATTCTTATTTTATTAAATATGATCATGACCAGATGCCTTAATATTAAGAAACTGTCAAAATAAAATGCAAATGTGTCAAAACTAGAAAATCCAGAGAAAATGGTGTAGTTTTCATAAAAATTAGTCTGTGTTTCCAAGACAGGAATTCATTGGCACTACCAACTGAGAAATTATGGTTTTGGGGGGCCAAAGGGAAGGGAAGTCTGACTTATTCAATTACAACCAATTGCCTGTAATGATATCAGTTTTGACTCACAATGGAATGCCCTGCTGATTCTGTGTGCTTTGCTATTTCTGTTTTATTTTGAATTTGATCTTGAAAATGAAAACACATTATGTTACTGGTTTTTCACACCTTAGGTTGCATATAATATTCTTATCAGGATATGATTTGTGAGTTATTTAGAAACTATAATATTTCCCTCCTAGCAGAAAGTAATTTTTCAAAGAATTAAAAATCTTGTTATTATATAACATGATTAGGACATGATGTTGATTATAATAAGGAAAGAATCAAATTCAACATTAGGAAACCAAAAACTAATTAAAAATGCATGAGTTTTCCAGATTCTGATACACTAAATACTGGTTAACTTAAGAAAGAAAAACTGACCATTATCCTTCATATCAAGTATCAAACACAATGACAGTGTCTTCTAATAAAATAGCAAAATGTCATTCAAATTTAACAATAAAGACATGCTCTAAAAATATAATTTAGATCCCAAGAGGCTTAACATTTAAAAAGAGATTTCTAAAAGAAAAAAACATAAAGCACTTACATGATCAATGAGTTCTCGAACCATTCCATTCCACTGTCCATTGACATCATCCTGGGCTCCATATTTTCCATCCTCCACAAGTCTAATCTCATAGGTAAAACCAAGAATTGTAGCTAATTCCCTGAGGAGGTCAATGCAATATCCCTCAAATCGATCATTCCCATATAGGGGTTTATCAGACTTCTTGAACATAACATAGGGTTCTTCCTACAATAATTTAAAACAAAGAGAAGAGTTTCAGTTCATCAACATATCTGTGCATTCTAAAAACCACAGAAATCCACTCTACAATTTTTAATGACAATAGCATTTTATTTTGGATATTGTTACTTTCATTTTAACTATTGTCACTATAACTGAAAAATCTGTTAGATCAGATAGTCCAGAAAATAAGTGTTCTTTATTTGGAGAGATTTCAAAAATAATGTGCCAATGTTGTGGATTTCAAGAGGTGTTAGACCTCATCTTCCTCAAAATATTACCTTTGTCCTGCCTTGCTTCCATTTTCTTCTACTGTGTCCACTATTATTCATTCCTTTGGGTTAAATCTGAAGGTAGGATATTTTCCACATAAGGCACAATAAAAATAGGCCTCTCTTTAGAGAAAAATGCAAACTTTGGGAATCTTATCCTTTCATTCCACTAGTGTGAATTCCTTCATCAGAATTAGGAACTTGGAAGGAATAGAGAATTTGGCCTTGAGGGGCCTACTTGCAGATTAAGAAAATTTAGGTATGGCAACAATAAAGCCCTTATTGGTGAGCAGAGGAAGGAAACTGAGCATGAAAAGCAGACCTGGGTTTGATAAGGCCAGTGTTAACCTGAAAGTGTTAGGAAATAAAGAGGAAACAAAGTAGTCAAGTGGCTAAAAGAAAGGAGAGAAGAAAAACAACCTATTTTACACTCCTACTTTCAGCAGTCCTGGGTCTAAATATGTGATACTTGTTTGTGTTCTGTGAAAATATAGATGAGATTATGACTTAATTGCTGTACTAGACAAATACAAAAATTAAACGGATTTTACTGGTATTTGTCAAATCTGTATTAGCTCACATAGATATTGCAGATTGTTTTTATTTTAACATATCTTTTTATGATTGGATTAAGCTTTTTCTATTTTAATAAACAAAATCTTAAGTGTGATGGAGACTTGAAATATTTTTCTTGACTGTCATCTTTCTAAATTAATATCTCAATTTGTTGTCCTACAAAATGATATTTTATCTATTCAATAGATTGATAGTATCTAAATCTCAATGTATAAAATGAATCAGATGTGAACATTACAATATTTTTATCTAATATTACAATTATTACACTACAACTATTACAATACAATATCTTTATCTAATATCATATATAACTTTTTTCCCTAGGAAAATTTTTACCATACTTTTAATACCATAAGATTGCATAAGAGTAGCACAATTTACATTTCAATATATAAAAAATATCCAGATAGAAGCATCAAAGAATGATTCAGTAGAATTTTGTTCTCCAGATAAATTTTGGCACTCTAATACTTTTTCATTATTACTTGGAAATGTCATTATGAACAATTGTCAAATTGCTTTGGCCTAGAGCTTACTGAAACACTTAGGATAATTAAAAAAGCATTAGTAAAATTTGAAGAAGTGCTTTATTTTATTTTTGTTTGTTTTCTATGTAAACTATATAAGTACAGCCATGAAATTATTTTCCAAATAATTTTGTCACTGGATATTCTGTTTAGATAGTAAAACAGCACTGAGAATAAAATACTGAAATTTAGCAATTTTCTAGCCTACTCTTAATTATCCTTCAGTAGAGAGAATCAAGAGTTAGCATTTTACTTCCTTCCTTCCTCAAAAAATTCAGTGTAACATAATTTCTCATTCTTCCCCAACTCAAGCTTTCTTAAAATGAAATTTCAGCATTCATATTTATGATCCCTCAAATACCAAAACTTCCAGGTCCTCAGTTTCTTCAATTTTCCTGACTTACATTGCTCCTCTACATGTTACAAAAATGATGATGTCCTTGCTCTTGCCATCTTCCACAAGAGTTCTATTTTCATGCATATAAATCCTGAATTTTTTATTCCATCTTGCACTCTGCTTTATAAAGCCTAATTCTGCTCTTTTTCCTCAATGTCATCTCCATTACTTCCACCCATTAGTTTTTTCCCCAGGTTATTCATTACCTTTGCACTGTTTACACTCCACTGTCTTCTCCTTGGTGATCCTTTGGTGAGCTAACTCTACACCATTGTTTTCTTTGAATCTCTTGCTCCTTTTTACTTAATGAACCATGCCTTATAAAGTCAAAACTAACGATAGATCTTATATGACGCTCAACAGAACTAGAGAAAATCATGAAATAGTAATTTATATTCTGTCTACTACAAACTGTTTCTCCCAATTCTCCCCTAATTTTTTCACAAGTCCATTCTCCACCAAGACTGTTATAGATTTTCTCAAGCTGTCTATAAAACTCCTACCCCCACCCATTGAACTGGTGACCTTAGCACATATTTCAATGAGATAAAGTGAGATTATTCACCAAGAGTTCGTCTAGCTCCACAGTCTCACATTGTTCAGACATTTTCCTCTATTTCTTTATTCCAAGATCACATAAAGAAGGCCCTTCTCTTAGCCAAAGCCAGTCCTTCACCACAGATCTTAGATCTCATCTCTAGACATATCCAGTAAATTTCCTTCATCATCCTTCCCTTCTTCTCCCTTATTGCTTCAATTTCTCTCCATAGACTGGTTTCTTTCTACTACATGTAAATATATTCAATTTAACTTTATACCCTTAAAAAAAACCTTCACTCAAGTCCTTCATCCCCACCACTTATCCTTTTATATCGCATCACCCAATTTCAGTTAAATGCCTTAAAAGCATATTATATTCTAAACTCTCAGCAATCTGGTTTTTGATCTTATCATTCAAATGAAACTTACCTATCCAAAATTACCAACCATCTCCACATTGACAAATCTAATGGTCTTTTCTCAATCCTGATCTTTCTCGAATTCCCTGCAGCATTTAATAATGTTGATTGTGTTCTTCCTGGACACTCCTTCCTCTTTAGATTTTCATGATTCTGATCTATCCCAGTTTTTTTCTGTATAACTGCTACTTACCAGTCTTCTTTATTCATTCTTTATCCATGTCATGCCCACTAAGCATTGGCATCACTCAAAGCTTTGTATTAGACCCTCTTCTCTTTTTTACTCTGGATTATCTAATTGATAAACTCATCAGTTCTCAAGTGTTATTTATCATGTCTATTCAGATGATCTATATCTAAAACATAATTTTTCTCCTGAGTTAGTCATGTCTCTTAGTCATTTCAAACTCGATACCTCATAAACATTTCAAACTCAATAAATCCAAAACAGAATTCATTATCTTTTCAAAAAAAATCTCTCTCATCTTTACTTCCCTCTTACTGTCAAATAAACCATCAATCTTGCAGTCACCCAGTTCACAACTTTTGTGTAATCCTTAACACTTTATATCTATCTATCTATCTATCTATCTATCTATCTATATATGTATAATTTTTGTCAAATCATTGTCATTTATACCTTTACAATGACTCTTGTATATGCCTCCTTCTCTTCATTAATATAACTATAGCTCAAGGTTATATTTTATTCATCTCTCTCAGATGAATACAATAGTTTCAAGTCTCTCCCCATCCAATTCATTTCATACCTAGTTCCAAAGGGATTCTTTTAAAAACATGTCTAATCCATCCTTCCTCAGTAAACTCCAGTGATTCTCTGTCACCTAAAAGATCATAAATAAACTTCTCTGTTGATAGTTAAAATTCTTCATAACCTGGACCCTTCCTACATTTCATTTCCCTCTTTGAATTCCACTACCTAGCTACACTGACTATTTGTGATGCTCCAAAACACAGTACTTCATGGTTTCTGTGCCTTGGTAAAGAGTATTCCCCATGTCTGGAATATACTAGTGGCTCACCTGCTCCTCAAAGAATTTTCTTTTATATTCAATTCAGTTCAAAACCTACTTTCTACAGTGGGTGTTCCACAGTCCCCACTAATTGCTAGTACCTTCCCTTCCCTTCCATCCATTTCACCTATCCACCTTATTTGGGATATGAATCTATATGAATTTTACTATTGTCTTCTCCATTAGAATGCTCAGAGGGCAAGGACTATGTTGTTTTATCTGTGGTTGTTTATGTTGGTAGCAGCTAGGTAATACAGTTAAAGAAGATCTGGGTTCAAATATTGCTTCAGACCCTTATTAGCTGGCTCACCTAGGCAAGTCACTTATTCTCTGTTTGTTTCGGTTTCCCCTGTCTTCCCAAGGATTGTTGTGAGGATTAAATGAAATTAATGATTGTAAAATGCTGAAAGTGTCTGGCATTTAAATGTGAGATAATTATTTTTGTTGTCACAGTTTTGCCTCTTCGTTTCTTCAGCTCTTAATGCAGTAGCATGAATGTGGTATTAAATAATTACTACAATAAATACTTGTTGACTGACAATTCTGATTTTGAAATCCAAAATGAGTTATTTTGATTAACTCATTTCTTCTAATCCTGGATTTGTTTCTTCCTCAGTTAAAAACCTGATAGACACCTCAAAGAATTGTGAGGATGGTACTTTGCAAGTTGCAAATTTCTATTTAGATGAAAACACTTGCCAAAAGAAATATACTTGAAGTTCTTTATAACCACAGATATCTACAATATTTAATATTTAATATCTACAATATGTCATGAATTACCTTTAAGTCCAGAATGCTCATAGAGTTTATGTGATGTGTATATACATCACTACATTTTTAGAATCTTGAATAAATATGTCTATTATATTTTATGATGATTATATAATTAGAGGTCTATCGAAGAAGAAGCTTGGCTTAGAAGATAGAATGTTGACTTTAAAGTAAGAAAGACTCCAAAACTCAAGTCTTGTCTCCCACATATACTGGTTTTATGAGAGTTGACAAATCAAATAAATGTTCTACTTCAGACTTCACTAAGACTAGTTGGGGAGCTATGTGGTACAGTGGATAGAATACTGGCCCTAGAGACAGGAAGAACTGAGTTCAAATCTTGCCTCAGATACTAGTCAACCTTTGTTTGCTTCAATTTCCTCAACTATAAATTGACTATAATAATAGCACCTACATCTAAAGGTTTTTGAGTGAATCAAATGAGATAATAAAATGAAGTTAGCACAGTGTTTAGTATATAATAGTTATTATTTGGTATTAGCTATTATTAAAGTTGAAAAGTAGGTGCTAATTTTTCTTATTAGAGGAAGAAACCTCCTTCCACCATTGAAATTATAGTGGAGATAAGGAGCAAAACTATAGAAATAACTATGGCTTCATATGAACTAAATGAAATGAGTAGCATTCTTTGAAAAAAGTACAGACATTGAGCACAGTGACTTTCAAAGGGGAACATAAAAATTAAATTGAT
This sequence comes from Macrotis lagotis, assembly GCF_037893015.1. Taxonomy (NCBI): domain Eukaryota; kingdom Metazoa; phylum Chordata; class Mammalia; order Peramelemorphia; family Peramelidae; genus Macrotis; species Macrotis lagotis. The sequence continues at coordinate 99,878,725 of NC_133662.1, read as the reverse complement.
TACATTTTAATAAAAAGAAAATCACTGATTATAGAGATGTCAATCATTTCAGATTTAGTGGCCAGACTGCTGATTTGTCAGAGCATATATTAAAATCAATATTAAACTAGTTGAAGAAAAATGAGAAGTGATGATATAATGAGAGTAACATTCAAAGTCTAATTTTAATCTAGTTGTAAATATTGACAAATATTGAGAAATAGCTAAAAGATCAGGAATGAACACACTTTTTTATTTCCAAGCAAATTTTAACTAATTTTTATTTATCATTTATGAGACCAAAAGAGCTTAAAAATCTTCTGTCATGACCTTTTGACATCTTTACCAGAGACTTAAAGAAACAAAGAAAATAATAGTGTCAAGTTTAAAATAATTTTAATTCAATATTTTTTTAATTATATATTTTAAAAATTTGATATTCATTTTTTAAAATGTTGAATTCTAAATTCTCTTGCTTCCTCAGTTGCCTCTTCCCTACCTTCATCCCCAATTCCTTCATTTGTCTCTACTCCCTTCATTGAGAAGGCAAGAAATTTGATATAGGTTATACATGTTCAGTCATGCAAAAATAGTGAAATTCACATTGTGAAAGAAAACAGACAAAACCCAAGAAAAATAAAGTAAAAAAAATTCAGAATTTTCATTGATCAATATAATGCTGAGAATAAGTAAGTTATTCACAATTGGTCATCATATAATATATCTGTTACAGTGTACAATGTTCTTCTAGTTTTGCTTATTTCATTTGGCATCAGGGCATATGTCTCTCCAGATTTACTGAAGGCATCTTATTTGTCATTTCTTACAGAACAATAATATTTTATCATAATTATATACCATAATTTGTTCAGCCTTTCACTGATTAATGGGTATGCCCTCAATTTCCAATTCTTTGCCATCACAAAGGGATTTCTATAAATATTTTTGTAAATATAGAGTTTTTTCCTTTTAAAAAAAAGTATTAGGGATATAGATCTAGGAGTAATATTGTTGGGTTAGAGAGTATGCATGATTTTAAAGTCCTTTGGGCATAGTTCTAAATTGCTTTCCAGAATGACTGTTTTAGTATTCCACTTTTCCCACTCCATCATTTGTCATATTTGTATTCTATCACATTAGGTGTGAGGTGATACATAAGATTGTTTTAATTTGCACTTCTCTAATTAAGTGATAGAGCATTTTTATTAGACTAAAGACAACTTTAATTTCTTCATCTGAAATTGCCTGTTCATATCCTTTGTTCATTTATAAATTGGTGAATAACTTTTATTTTTATGAATTTGACTCAGTTCTCTATGTATTTGAGAAATGAAGTCTTTTTCAAAGAAACTTGCTGAAAATTTTTTTCACAGTTATCATGACTATTTTCCTTCATCCTATTTTCCTACTTTTTATCCTATTTTCTCTCTCTCTGTCCTTCCTCAAAAAATGTCTTTTCACCATCTCACCCAAACTCACCTCCCTTCCATCAACTCTATTCCCTTTCCATATCCCTATTCTCTCCTATATCTTTGCAGGGTAAGATAGATTTCTACACTCAACTGAGCATGTGTATTCTCCCTTTAAATCAATTCTGTTGAGAGTAACATTCAAGCATTGTCCACAGCCATCTTCTTCTTCCCTATTAAATAAGCTCTTTCATGACTCTTTTGGGTTTTTGTTTTGTTTTGTTTTAGTTTTTTTGTAAGGCAATGAGGTTAAGTGGCTTACCCAAGGCCACACAGCTAGGCAATTCTTAAGTGTCTGAGGCCGGATTTGAACTCAGGTACTCCTGACTCCAGGGCCAGTGCTCTATCCACTGTGCAACCTAGCCACCTGTCCCTGGAACAGGACTCTGGGGCTTTTATGTGAGAATATTTATCCCATTCTATCTCTCCTTGCCCCTTCTCATAATGGATCCCTCTTTCCCAGCCTTTATTGTATCCCTTTATTTTACATAGCTATCCTGTCAGTTAATTCACATCTTTGTCCTCAAATAGAATACAAATAGTTTAATATTGTTGAATCTCTTATGATTTCTCTTTTCTGTTTATCTTTTTGTGCTTCTCTTAAGTCTTGTATTTGACAGTCAGATTTTCTGTTAAGATCTCTTCTTTTCATCAGGAATGCTTGAAAGTCCTCTATTTCATTAAGTATCTATTCCGCCCCTGAAGTATTATCCTCAGTTTTGTTGGGTAGGCAGTTTTGGTTGTAGCCCTCCAGCATTTCATACTCTAATGCCTTTGATCCTTTTGAGAAGAAGTTGCTAAATTTTGCAATAACCTGACTATGGTTTCATGATATTTCAAATATTTCTCTCTAACTGCTTGCAGGACTTTCTTCTTAGCTCTGAAATTCAGAGAAAATATTCCTGGGAGTTTTTTATTTTATGATCTTCTAAGAGATGGTTGGTAGATCCTTTCATTGTTTATTTTACTTTCTGTTTCTAAAATGTCAAGGTAGTTCCTGACTAAACTTTTGTTGATTGTGGTTTTTAAGTAGTACAGTTCTTAAATTATTTCTCTTGTATATATTTTCTAGAACAGTTCTTTTGCAAATGATATAACTTTTTTTCCTATTTTTTCTTTCTTTTGATTTTTTTTGTTGTTTCTTGCCATCTTAAGGAGTCATTAGTTTCCACTTGCCCAATTCTTATTTATGAATTATTTTCCTCAGTGAGCCTTTATATCTCCCTTTGTGTTTGGCCAGTTATAATTTTTTTTAGGTTTTTGCAAGGCAAATGGGGTTAAGTGGCTTGCCCAAGGCCACACAGCTAGGTAATTAAGTGTCTGAGGTCGGATTTGAACTCAGGTACTCCTGACTCCAGGGCTGGTGCTCTTTCCACTTCACCACCTAGCTGCCCCCTGTTATAATTTTTAAGTAGCTCTTCTCTTCCCTGAATTTTTGTATATCTTTTTCCACTTCACTAATTCTGCCAAATTATCTTCTGTGAATTTTTGAACTTCTTTTACAATTCAGTTTATTTTCTTCCTTAAAGTGTTTTCTTCAGTGTTTTATGCCTCCTTTACCAAGTTATTGACTGCTTTTTCATAAATTTCTTGCATTACTCTCAATTCTTTTCCCAATTTTTATTTTCTCTTATTGGATTTTTAAAATAGTTTTTTGAGGGACAGCTAGATGGCACAGTAAATAGAGCACCGGCCCTGGAGTCAGGAGTACCTGAGTTCAAATCCGGCTTCAGACACTCAGTAATTACCTAGCTGTGTGGCCTTGGGCAAGCTACTTAACCCAATTGCCTTGCAAAAAAAATTTTTTTAAATAGTTTTTGAGTTCTTCCAGGAAATCTTTTTTTGAGTTTGAGTTCAATTCCCATTTTTCTTTGAGGTTTTGCATGTACCTATTTTGACATTATTACCTTCTGAGTTTGTGTTTTTATTTTCTCTATCACCTGTAATTTTCTATGGTCATTTTTCTTTGTTTGCTATTGACTCAATTTTTTCATTATATTTCTTGAATTTTAACTTTATGTTAAAATTGAGCTCTGTTCATAAGGTGAAGGGGCCACTGTCCCAAAATTGAAGACTTTTTTGCTACTATTTTTACCTCTAGTCCAAGGGGATTGTGAGTTTTCAATGTTCCCAAGGTGCTATAATCTAAGGAGAGATGTGATCACTGTGGTCTGATTTGTGAGCTATCACAAGTACTCTCTTCTCTGCCCTGTAATGGTGACTCTATTCCCTTCTCCTTTGTGACTAAATGCTCTGGTGTACTAGTTAGTGTTCCCTCATACTACGTGATTGTGACCCAGAATACATAAGAGCACAATATAGTCCCACCAGCAAAGGGCCTCCACTTTAATCTCTTTCTCATTAGCTATTCAATTGCTTAATTCTCTGTAAACTGAGAGTTTAGGAAGCTGCTATCCCCAATTCTATATAAAAATCATTTTTAAGATCTTATGACAAAAGATAAAGAAAGATTATGAGTAATACTTCCCCATAAAATGAAGATCATTAGAGGAATAATGAATTGATACAAAGATTGGTATAATAGGGGTATTGGCTAAGGAGAATTTAGTCCTTAGAAAATACACAGGTGGAACCAAGATGGTGGCAGGAGTACAGCCTCTCTTAGGAGCTCTCTCCAAAATATTTCAAAAACCTTAAAATTATGATTCTAGCTAAATTTTCAATAGAAAACCCAAAGAAAGTTCTAGTGAAGCAACTCTCCAGTCAAAGGTAACCTGGAAAATAGTGGGAAAACTGTCTTCCATGGGGCTAAAGGGGCTGCACAGCACAGTGAAGGAACTTCAGCTTCCCAGGAATAGACCCAGAGCACCTGGGAGTGCCTTAGGGAGCATCGAGCACAACTTGTAAGATCAGCAGGGAGACCACTGCCAGAGTGAGCATGAAGCCCAGACCTCAGTGTGGTTGCAGAAATCAGTGCAGCCCAGATACTCAGCAAGGCAATAGCAGGCCATTCCCAGGAAACAGAAACAGACACATGAAGTTGCCCAGCAGGAGCCTCCAGGCAGCTGCGCCCTGAGTGCTCAGCCCAGCAAAGGTAAGGGAGTGGAGGGAGGCTGCTGAGGTCTGCCCTCTGTCCCTGGAACAGGACTCTGGGGCTTTGACCAACTTAGAACAGTCTAGCCCCCCCCCCCCCCATAGAACAGGGAACTCCCTCACAGCCATGGGTCAGAAGGGTGCGCTTGTGGTCATTCACAGACTAGGAGAGCAGTCAGAGACTCTCACACACTGAGGTCCTTGCTGGGGGGAGATCTCAATAATACTCAAAAGTTCAGGAAGCACCCCAAAACCAGGCACAGACTGGGGAAATGAGTAAACAGGAATAAAAGGAACCTGACCATACACAATTACTTTAGTTCCATGGAGGACCAAAATACTCAATCTGAAGATGAGAAAGTCCAAGTTTCTGCATCTAAAGACTCCAAGAAATGTATAAGTTGGCTCAGGCTATGAAAGACCTCAAAAAAGATTTTGAAAATCAAGTAATGGAGATAGAAGAGAAATGGGGGAAAGAAATGAGAGAGATGCAGGAAAAATATGAAAATAAAGTCATCAGCTTAGTCAAGGAGATTCAAAGAAATGCTGAAGAAAATAACATGTTAAAAACCAGCTTAGATCAAATGGATAAAACAGTTCAAACAGTTATTGAGGAGAAAAAAGCAGAAATGACCAGATGGAAAAGGAGATAAGAATGCTTCCTGAGGAAAACAAATCCTTCAGATATAGAATGGAGCTAAAGGAAGCTAATGGTTTTGCGAGAAATCAAGACACAATAGTTCAACACCAAAAGAATGAAAAAATAGAAGAAAATATCTCATTGAAAATGCACAGAACCCTAATTCATTGCTCAATTCAAATTCAGCATGTAGAAAGTTAGATTAGGTGAATTATGACTATGAATACTGAGGGTATTTCACTGAAGTGATGAATGGATGAGGAGATGGACATGAGCGTTCAATCAAAAGGTTTAAACTAATAATCTCTTGCTTTCAAATAAGCATGACTGCTATGAGTTTCCAAGAAAGAAATGGGCCTCTGCTTCTTGGTCTCTTTTATTTTTCTATCTCCAGTTTATAGGTAAATGGGTATCTGGAGATAGAATTACCCAGGCCAAGATAATGTCAACTTTTATTTTCCAAAGAGTCATCAGAGCTTTCCTTAGTAACCAGAGTGAGCAGCAGAGACCCCTAGATCTAAGAGTAGCAATATCTGAGACAAGTGAAGAATCAACTGTAAGAAGTATACTAATTAACCTGCCTTAGCATCAGTTTGATCTATCAAAGAAGATGCCGTGTTATCAGTAAGTTAGCTACATTAACTAAAGGAATGAGTGACTTGTCCATCATTTACGCCACATTGGTAAGATACTCAACTAAGTAACATCATCCTGAAGACATTAAAGATAAATCTGAAAAGACAGCACAAATAAAAAGTAGATAAGATATGTTTTAAAAAATACAAAACAAACTTCTCCTTATCGATGCAAGTGCAGCCATCAGATTTGACTCTAGCATACAGACCCTAATGTGCTATATGAGGAAACAAATTGAATAAAATGAAGAAAAGAAGAATAGTGGGACCAAATACATATAAAAATTATGATTAAAGTGGAAGATACAAAATTTTGAAGGTATTGATGGATGGTTTTATAAGGTAAATAGAAAAGGATGGCAAAATTCTGAGAGAAAGGCTTGCAAAAGCTTAGTAATGAAAAGAAACAAATAATATTAGCAATTTCCTACTCATGACTATTTTTCCATCCTTACAAAACTACAAGAGAAAACTATGAGCAAATGTAGAATGGCATAGTGGATTGAGAGCTTTCTTTGGTATAAGGAAGAGCTGAATTCAAATCTTGTCTCTGATATATTTTGGCTATATTACTCTGAGAAACTCATTTAATTTCTTAGTAGGCTTAGGAACTTCTCTAATACTTTATGCAGCAGAATATATGCTCTAAAGGCATATCCCTGAATCTGAATCAGTCTCAGAGTTGAGAATTATCTATAAGGCAAGAGAAAAATAACTTGTTCAAGTGATCTCATTCCATCTCATTTTCTCCAATAAAATGCCCCCTCTGGTACATCCACTGTTATTTATTTTCACTTTATTGTCTATTGACTTATTTCTTACTGTATATTCACACATGCTCATATCTCAACTATCCTGAACAAAAGAACAAAAACTTCTTTATTCCTTCATTCGTTCCTCATTCATTCCTTCCTTCATTCCATTATTGTCTTATATCTCTTCTGCCTTTTGTAGCTAAAGTGTTTGAAAAATTCATATAACATGGATTCCTCCACTTTCTCTTCTCTTAGTTTTTTTGCAAGGCAAACGGGGTTAAGTGGCTTGCCCAAGGCCACACAGCTAGGTAATTATTAAGTGTCTGAGACTGGATTTGAACCCAGGTACTCCTGACTCCAAGGCCAGTGCTTTATCCACTACACCACCTAGCTGCCCCTTCATATTCTCTTATTAACACCTTATAATCTGACTTTTGATCTAGTGAAAATACAGCAGCACATTGGATGGATTCTTTTGCAGAATTTATAGAAACACATGAAAAAGAAGTTCTGAATAGGAGGACATGGAAAATTTGAGATATGGACTGTTAGATCCTAATAAATAATATTATAGAGCCACAGAGGCAGAAAAATATTTATTGTTAAAGACTCTTCAACCCATGTTGCTCCTTCAAATGTCAAAGGGGAGAATGTATATCATTAAGGGAAACTTAGGCTCTTTGCCATACATACTGAGTTACCTAAATTTGTATGTATCCCATATTTCTGTAACTTGATCAGAACCAAATCTCTCACAGAGGTAAATTTTATCAGGTGTTGACTGGATTTTCGAATCATTTCTCTTAGATTCAGAACTGATAAAATTTAACAGCCATAAATAAAAATGGGAGGGGGGGGTAAAATGGCACTAGAAACAATTACTGTGCTACATATAACATTCAGAGAATACTATAATAAACTCTCTCGAGCAATTATTCTCATATCATCTTAAATCTCTATATTTGCATTTTTGAGGGTTAAAAGTATTTCATTTTATTGATATTTGTAATAAAGATTTATGGGAATATCCATTATCAAGTACATTTTAAAGAAAACCAATAAATCAAATATTTTTGTCTGTACAGCATTGAAATGAGTTTAAATAAATAATTTCCAAAAAATGAAATAAACTTAAAGTCTTTTGGAAGATAATCTTTAAACATTTCATTATTTTGTAGTGTTCTTTTGTATTTTTTCATAATAATTAATTTCTTTCTTTAAATAGTGTTTAGCAGATACCTCTCAACTACCCATTTGTAATATATTTGATTAATATGCATTGTGGTTCATTTTATTTTTTTTCCACTCCAGAGTAACCTTTATTTGATAGAAAATTTTACCCTGGATTCCTTTAGTTAATAAGATATTTAATATTTAAAATACTACTTAATTTATAAAAATTAGATTTTCTTCAACTTTTTAGAAAAGTATGTGTATCCCTTACAATTTTTCTCTCAGCACTTTAAATTCTGATCACTGTATAGCATAGAAGCAATTCAAAGACTACCAGACCACCCTCTGTGGGGGGATTAGGGGATGGGGAAGGAGGCAAGATTAGGGGGAAAATTGCAAAATTCAATAAAAATAAAAACAATTCAAAAATAAGTAAAAATAAAAAGCAAAAAAAGTATATATGTATTCTTGTAGTTAAGTATCTATGTAGACATCTGGCAAGTAAATGGACATACTAACTAGGGGATTTCTCAAGTTTATAAGAGTATGTCTATTTTGTCATATATTATTTTTCTGACAGCACCAGTTATATTGTTGTATGTCATATGCTGTCATGACAGTCAAAAAAGGATGGCTTGCTATGATGCTTCAAAAAGAAAGCTTTCTTGTGTGGCTCATTTTAAAACTCAACCAAGTAACTCTTTATTCTTAGCATGTTCCTTCTTCCCATGACACTTAGGGAGGAGAGGCTTGAGAAATAAAAAAAAGTTCTAACATGGAATCTAAATAAAGTATAATTAGAAAGGCAAATCTTCTACAAGTATAATCCTATGATGAATTTCTAATTCAAATATAGTGTAAATAATTCTTAGATTATGCACATTCCTATTCTATTACATTAACCTTTCAATGGCCCAGTAACTCTGAAATCAAATTACCTCCTAATGATCTGGTCTTTTTTTGAGAAGTCCCATGTAATATTTAAAATTATTCTAAGGTTGTAATCTCCTGGGGGGAAATACCTCAAAAATTCCCTATAGTTTCAAACACCCAGAAAAGCTCTTTAAAGGTGCTACCATTAAATTATTTTTAATTTGCTTTAAGAAAGAATAAAATTAAATCATATCAACTTGTATATCTCTCTGAGAGCCAAAGGAATAAGGAGGTTATTGTTCTTAATTACATTTTAAAAAAGGGGTTATTGGAGACAAACCCATTCATTGATGTTATTTATTATTTTTGAATTATATGTTTTCTTCAATCATTAATTCAAATAATTCAGTAAAGAAATCCTGAATTGGTTAGATGTTCTAGTAATTAAGTGGTCCAGTTAAGTCTCTGACATACTTTGATGAGGTGCCTTGTGGAAAACTTTATATGCATAGACAAAGGTCTACAAGGGAACTCAATCAATTCCATCCATGCCCAAGTCATTAGGAAGCTACCAGATCCCATTTAAATCACTTTTGTCTCTTTAAACTTTACTGAGTTAACAATAAATCTCTATCTTAGGTTTGTATAGTTCCAGAAGGAATGACACACAAAATTTTCATTGTCTGTCTTCATCTAGTAGATACACCAGAAAAGCTAAATATCAGTTGGAAGTTTTGAGTGTTATCTTTGGATCTATTCTTCCACATCACTTATAGGAATGTCAAAAAAGGTATCAATGGTTGTCTTTGGAGGAAGTGTGGTGCAGTGGAAAGTGTACTAAATTTGGAATCTTAGGATCTTGATCCAGCTCCTGGCTCTGCCACCTATTGCCTGGTGACCTTTTGAAAAATCTCTGAGCTGTGATTTCATCACTATAGAGAACTCCTGAGGAAATTCCTCTTAATAATGAAGATAGGTAGGTATATATCATGCCAACAAATAGTTTGAGACCCTTTTCTGGAATAATGAAAGGTTAAGTGACTTTCTCAGGATTAAACAGAAAATTTTTCCCCAAGAAAGGAATTAGACACTATATCTTCCTGACACTGAAGTCAAATCTCTATATGTCAGTTCTTTATCTACTATATCATGCTACCTTTCATTTCTTTTAATATAAAGTAGAAGGATGACTATATTTGGAACAAAAAAACCTGATTTTGAATTTAGTCTCTGCCATCTACCATCTCTGTGAAGTTGAGCAAGATATTTAACCACTTTGGATCTCAGTTTCCTCAGTTGTAAGATAAAGGGAATGGGGGCAGATTAAATAATTTCTAAGGTCTCTTCCAGCTCTAGTAAAAAACAATTTAGATTCACAGACATTAGGTAATTCTGAAATTTTCCAATTAAGGTAGTTTTGAAATATTCCCATTCTATTTCAACTGGCATGATTTACAAAAGTGAAACTCCAACTTTAGGGATTCTTGCTGAATTCTGCATTGGGCAATTATCAGAAGCTATTTTGTTTCAGTCTTCAGGGAGACTGAATAATTTAACAATTTAAGATTTATTTGAAATACAGTTCTTCAGGTCCCAAAGATGGAGGAGATTGAGATTGTTCTTACAGAGTTGACAAATAATTAAAAGGACAAGAACTCACAGAAATACAACTGAATCTGGATGGATTATGAATTAAGAGGAAATGAATGAATGAATAAACTCATTATGATTTCATAGTAGATTTCTGGGAAGGGAGTTCAAATCTTCAAAAGAAGGTAAAAACTAAAGATATGTTGGATGTGTGAATTATATCATTGGGTCAATAAGAGAAGATCGAGGCAAAAGATCATTAACATATGAATTAAGAAAGGAGAAAAAAATGAAAATCAAAGAAAAAAATTGTTATAAACTTGCATCACTTAGAACTAAACCTGAGAGGTATTCATTAAGGAAGTATTATATTAAAGTTTCTTCTCCTTTAATTCTACTAAAACTCCTCTCAATCTCCCCATAACAATCACAGTAATTACCAATATGAAAAAGTACCTTTATCTGCATAAATTAAATGCTTTCTTGTTGCAAGTTGATCATGCCTTCCCTTCTCCTTCTTGATAGAAAGAAAAGGTGGGATACATAACAAAAGTACTCAGAGTGACTGGTTAATACAACAATCAATTAGCAAACATGTATTAAGTGTATACTATGGGTCTGGTCCTATGCTCTACTCTGGGGATATAAATAGAAAAGAGAAATGATATAGTTGCTGTACTCTAGCAGCTTATATACTTCAGGCTGATTACAACCATGTGTAGAATGAAGAATTAATTTATGAATGAATGAATGAAGGAATGAAAAAAGATATTGTCATTAAGTAATAGATGCAAAGCATTAAAGATACATGTAAAAAAGTAAAATAGATCCTGATCTCAAGGACCATACATTCTTTTTTTTTAGGTTTTTTCAAGGCAAATGGGGTTAAGTGGCTTGCCCAAGGCCACACAGCTAGGTAATTATTAAGTGTTTGAGACCAGATTTGAACCCAGGTACTCCTGACTCCAGGGTCCGTGCTTTATCCACTGCACCACCAAGCCACCCCGTACCATACATTCTAATGGGAAATACAACACTTATGGAAAATAGATGATGAAGTAGATAGACTGAGTCAAGAATCAGGAAGAACTGAGTTCAAATTCATTGTCAGATACTTCTTAGCTCTATGGCCATGAGCAAGTGACTTAACCAATGTCTACTTCATTTCCTCAACTGTAAAATGGATATAACAATAATGCTTGCCTCACTGGACTATTGTGACTGTCAAATAAGAGTTAATTTGTAGATACTTAGCATAGTGCCTTGTCACAGAGTAGGTGCTTATTTCCTTCCTTCTTAGTCATGATTGGATCATCAAGAAAGTCAATCAATAAGCATTTTCTTAGTATGCTGACCTAAGCAAGCATTTACTATGTATTAAATATTGGGTAATCAAAGAAAGATAAAACAATCTCTGTTCTCAAAGAACTCACACTGCTCTAAAGTTGTCTATTTTCTGAGAGAGAGGAATATTTATGCTCAGTGAAGTAAGGGGGCATGTATGGAAAAAGATGAAATGAACCACTACCAATCAATTTTCAGACTGAAACAGAGCTTGGTTCTCAGGCCACTTTTTACATCAATAATAACATACCTTTCTGCCAGGTCCAAAATTGATCTTTAGAATTAATCATAGTTCAGACACCTTTTAGTACTGCTTTATTTTATGACCAAACCCTCCCTATTCCAGTGATTCAGAGCCTCTTGCAGTCATTATTCAAATCTTGTTTCCTGTTCTTTGCTCCCTTATCCCTTATTTCCATTCCCCACAATTCAACCCTGCAAAGTTCTTCTGGGAAGCTACTCATAGCCTCTACTTTGGCTCTCTGGAATACCTATTTGATAGTCAACAAACTAGCTTTCATCTAATATCTTTTACCTCACTCCCAATTCTTTCATCTTCTGATCCTGCTGGCATAGCCTCTCTTTCAGCACTGGCTGTATTTTCATTCATTTTTTTTCAGAATCACCAGATGAGGTGGGGAGGACTTAAAATACTCCTTGTTCCTAATTTCCACTTCCAGGGCCTTGTTTTTGCCATTATCATTCAGTAAACTCATATCTGTTGAGATTCCCTCAATCCATATATACTACCCAATCAAAATTTTGCTATTAGCCACTACTCTTCAGCACACTCCCCCCTCTTTCCTCAATGCCTAGTTCATAGTCTTTCTCTCATTGTCAGCAAAGTCAACTAAAGGACTTTAACATGCATATTAATGAGCTATCAGATATCTTTACCTCACAATTCTTTAATTTTCTCATTTCCTATGAACTACTTATTTAGCTCACCTCAGCCACATACATTCCACATACATTTTCTATGAACTACTCATTTATCTCACCTCAGTCACATACATTTCACATCCTTCATCTTGTCATCACTCACAAATGAATCACTTCCAAGTTTTGTGAGCTCTGAAATTCCTACAACTGATCATAATCTATTATCATTCCAATTCTCCCTCAGCTTTGTAACCCTCACTTCATTCACACCATGACTTCCATTCAGTTTCCTTTCCTTTCCTTCTCCTTTATAAATACCCTATCCACTTTACCTCAGCAATTTTTTCACACTTTTTCATCTTTCCTCAAAGTTCTGTTGACTACCCCAACCCCTAACCCTCAGTTCAGAACAGTGGGACCATTTATTTTTAGCTTCCCTTTATCTCCCTATCTCTCAATCCCTCAGTTGTCATCAATCAGTATCTCCTTCCTTCACTGCTATTTCACATCAATAAGGTGGTCCTTGCCTTGCCAAAGCAAACTCCTCTACCTGCATAAGTGATCCCAAGCCAGCTCATTTTGTCTAGCAGATTGCCCTTTCTATTATCTGTAATCTCTTACTAATCTTATATCTCACCTGAGATATTAGTTGTTTCCTTTTTGCTTATAAGTATGCTTATGCTTTCCCCACCCTCAAAAACCTTCACTGGAATTTTTCCATTCCCATTAGCCATAACTCCATATCTCTCCTCCATTTTGTTGTTAAACTCCTTGAAAGGTCCAACTACATTAGCTGCCTCCACTTCTTTCCTCTCACTCCCTTATTTACTCTTTGCAATCTGGCTTCCAATGTCTTCATTCACTCCAAACAACTTATCCCAAAGTTATAAATGATCCCTTAATGCCTATTTAATGGCCAATATAATGGCCTTTTCTCAATTTATCTCTCTTTAGACTTAAATTCTATCAATAACCTGCTCCTTTCAATAACCTAATCTCTCCTGGATTTTGTGAATAGTCTTTCCTAGTTCTTCTACTTGTCTGCCTCAGTCTTCTTTGTTACATCTTCACTGAACTCAGAGCAGCTTAAAATTAGTGTTCCATAGTGCTCTGTTAAAGTGCTTTCTTCTTCCTCTGAACTATTTTACTTGGTGATCTTAACAGTTCCCTTAAATTTAATTCCCAATTACATGCTGATGATTCTCAAGTCTGCTCATTCTACCTTGCTTCTTTGATGACCTCCAGTCTCCCATCTCCAACTGCCTATTTGTGCATCTTGGATTACATGTTCCATAGACATCTTACACTCAATATATATATAAAACTGTATTCAATCTCTCTCCCAAAGCCTCCCCTCTCCCTAATTTCCTTATTGTGTTGAGAATAACCCAGTCCTCAAGTTAAATTCCCACTTTCTACAATAATTTTTTTCTAAACACCTTTAATTCTAGAGCCTTCCTTCTGATGATTATTTCTGACTTATCTTCTATATAGCTTGCTTCTACATTGTTGTTTTCATATTTCCTCCTCCAACATACTGTTAGCTCCTTGAAAGCAAGGACAGCCTTTACCTATTTTTATATTCTAAACATTTAGAACACTATCTGCCACATTAATAAATGCTTATTGACACACTGTCTATATTAGTGAAAACATTGTGTAAATTGTTCTAGTCCTGTCAATCCTATAAACTGACAATATCAAAAAGTTTCCTACCTTTCCTCTAAGGTCTCCATATTTATCATTTCTTATACCCCAAGTAATTCAATAAATGCATATAACATAATTTTCTTTTTTTACATTCATCCATATACATATGCATATTTTTGTGTTACAAAATTTCCTGCTACCCTCCCTTCCCACCCCTATCCCCAGTGGCTGAAAATCAGGTTAACATTATATATACATATTTGTGATAAATTTGTCTACATATTAGTCATTTTTGGTACGAGGAATTAGGATTAAGGAAAGGAGATATTTTTAATAAAGTGTTCAACAGATTCTGAAGGGGTTGTGGGTTTTTTTAATTTGTTTTGTTTTTCTTCCTCTGGAAGGGGATAGAATTATCCATAGCCAGTCTAATGGGGTTCTTGCTTTCTGAACTACTAAGAGGACTGTTTCCATCAAGGTTGTTCATCTCACAATGTTGTTGTTAATGTATACATTGTTCTCTTTGTTCTGCTCCCTTAGCTCATCATCAGATCCCATAATTTCATTCCATGCTTCTCTAGAGTCCGACCATTCATAGTTTCTTAGAGAACAAAAATATTCCATAATATTCATGCACTATAACTTGTTTAACCATTCCCCAGTTAATGGACATCGCTTCAAATTACAATTCGTTGCCACTTCAAAAAGTAATATGTAGGATTTTCCCTATTTCTTTTATTTCTTCTGAATATAAACATAAAATTGGAATTGCTGGGTCAAAGGGAATGAACAGTTTTATTGTTCTTTGGGTAAAGTTCCATTTGTTCTCCACATAGCATAATCCTCATAGTTATTCCTCAGTTAGTGTAGTTTCACACTGTTTCCAAGTTTTAATAAAACAAAATTTGATATTATAAAAATTTTGGTGATATGAAATACATTTGTTTTTGTCTTTGATCTCTTTGAAGCCATAATAGGAGTGTTGGATCAGAGGATGTAATTTAATGACCTATTTTGCATAATTATTTTCCAGAATGGTTGGACCAATTCACAAATCTATTCAATAGTTTTATTCCTCTCTTATTACTCTTTTTATGATTGTCTCTTCTACCATACTCTACTTATAGACCCTCCCATATGAACTATTTCTAGGTTTTTCATCATCTTTTCTACTTTCATAGATGTGAAATGAATCTTTCAGAGTTGTTTAATTTTTTCTGATATTGTTAATGATTTTGGATCATTTTTTCCTATAGTTGTTGATTTATTTTCTTTTGAAAATTGTTTAAATCCTCATATGCTTTTGAATGTGTTCTTTTCCATCTAAATGATAAAAAACTAATTAATCCTAGTTTAAGTGTGATCCTATGCTTCTTTTCTTGTTTAACCATTATTCATAGTCAAGATAATAGCTTATACAAAAGAAAGGAAATAGAATTGACAGTGAATCAACAAATAGAAGAAAGCTCAAAACTTGTTCCTATCTGTTATATATATATATATATATATATATATATATATATATATTTCTCTCTAAATGATTTTAAAACAAAAACTGTTTTTGATCATACAAGTTTGCTCATAATATTATTTACTCATAAAATGAAAATAGCTATCAAATTAAAATGACTGAATTTTCTTAAAGGTCCTATTTATATTATCAAAAGCAATTAACACTTGAGGCTGTTGATAACAAAGTGGATAGAACACTGGGTCTAAAGTAAGGAAGACTTGATTTCAAACTTGGCCTCAAACACCTATTAGTTAAATAACCCTGAATTTAACCTCTATTTGCTTCAGTTTCCTCAACTTTATATAAAAAACAGTACCTACCTTGCAGGATTGCTACAAAGATCAAGTGAGAAAATATTTATCAAAAAGTACTTAGTAAAGTCCCTGGTAGTAAAGTCCCTGGTAAAAATGCTCCATGAATGTTTATTCTTTTTTCTCCTCTTTATATAAGGGTTATATAGAGCAATCTTATGTACTTATTATTTTTTTGCTTCTCACAGCAGTCCTATAAGGTGAATAACAAAATGTTACTCTTCCTATTAGTTATTGTTCAATCATTTATTCTTTAGATCATTCTTAGTGACCTGTATCCCTCTTTTACAAATGAGGAACTAAGGTGAAGACTTATTGAAGAACACACAGCTAGTGTCTGAGGTCACATTTGAATGCTGACCTTCCTGACACCAGGTCAGTTCTCTAGCCGTTGCAACACCTGTCTGCCATTTTCCTGTTTAGAAAAAAGGGACTTTTAAGAGATTAAGTGACTTTCTGTTGTCAATCAATCAGTAATATCTATTAAGTCCCTATTAATATTTACTAAATCCCTACACTGCTGAATATTAGAGGCTAAAAGAAAGGTAAACAATAGTTAGTCCTTGTAGTCTAATGGTGACAATACAATTAAGTATCTTTCCTGACTCCTATCCTAGAATCCTTGTTATTATAACTTGTTGACTTTATGTATTATGTTAGCATATAGAATATATAGATGTAATATATATTTCTAGAATTTATATATATATATATATATATATATATATATATATATATATAATATGTATGTATATAATACCCATATAGAATAGGTATATTTTGTGTACATACACATATATTCAAATCATCCCATTGATGTGGTTATTCCCACCAATAATGCAACAATTTATACTGTGCACCCCCTGTATAAGCTTGTCATAAGAAATCAAGCCCAAATGCTGAGGTTTTCCTTCTTTCGTGTGTTTGTACATTGATTCAATTTAGAAAGTCTTTTTGATTATGCTTCTCTAAGTATAGATGCATGTATAGATAGATAAATAGATGCAGAAGAAAACAATAATTAGAGTTTAAATTGAATATTTATAATTTTGTTTCATTACATATACATATATCATATATGTGAAGGAATGAAGGAAATATTATATATAATCACAGATACACATGCAATCATACAGAAGATATGCATACAGACATACTAATGAACCAAAAAGAACTACTTGCCACCTAAGTTCCACCAAATGGTTCAACATTAAAAATAAATGTAGTTTTATCAATGGAAATTACATTAAAGAAGAAACAATATCATCTATGCTAATGTTGCACCCTAATAATCATTGGACCTTTCTATCAGACCCAAAGTTGAAATCTGCTATGTATGTTGTATCCTCCTATTAATATATAAGTTCCTTAAGAACTCTTCCTATCCTGAGTATTTAACACTGCTTTTCACATACTAAAATTTTTAATAGATTTTTTTTTTGGTTATTTTATTTTCAAATGCTACAAGAGTAGAGGAGAAATTCTGGCATTTTCTACCATGCTTCAATCTCTTCAGATAACAACCAGGTAATACAGTCCTATGTTAATCTCATGAGGAAAATGTTAACTAAATTTAAAGAAGCTTAATACCAGAAGGCTGTCCTGTAGTATATCTATATATTTCTGTATCTATATAAACATTAAAAATATGTACATGTACAAACATACATATATACATATATACTCATATATATGGAGAAATAATAAATAAAAAATGAAATTATAGCTCTTTTACAATATTGAAAAAATATTTTAATTAACCAAGTATTCACTAATATGAATAAACAAAGATTAAATATGAAATGTTAGAGGTAGAAATTTTTTAATGGAAGAAAATTTATTATTTATAAAGTCATGTAAAACACTTTTTATTGCATACACATTTGATTTTTCATCCAATTCAAGTAGTTATGAACTCAGAAGGAAACAATAATTAGTGTTTAAATTGGATGTTTATAATCTTGTTTTATTACATTTATTCTGTGCAATTCAAAATGGTATTTTAAGGGGTATATATTTATATATGTTTAAATAATAATAGTGTTATGCCATTGTTATGGGTGGGAGAAGTGGAAATCTTGACTTATCAATTTAAATACTTGACTTTTTTAGTTTTATCATTATTCAGATAACTCAATCTCTATGTCCTCCTAATCCCCTTCACTGTCTATCATTTAAATCCTATAGCAAAATGTTCTAAAATACCCAAGAATATCTAACATATGCTTCTTTCACTCCACAATTGAAATTACAAGGGATATAATTAACTTAAAACAATTGTACATTGAGGGAATAACAGGAAATAACTAAGATATCTACACTTGGATTTAGAACCAGACGACCTGGGGCTTATGTTCTGTCTTTGTTATTTACTATCTGTGTGACACTGAATAAATCAATGAACCTCTTTTGCCCTTAATTTTCTTGTCTACAGAATGAGAGGTTTAGGTTAGATTAGGCTTTAGTGGAAAGAAAAGCAGATTTGAAATCAGAATTTGACTTAAATTCCATTCTGCAGTTTAATAGTATACAATCAAATATAGCAATGTTTCCTCATATGCAAAATAAAGGGGTTACACTAGTTTACTTATGGCTCTACATCTATAATCCAACAATAGGATTATAACAACTAACTTAGACCTCATCAATAAACTGGGAGGCTTAACTAGATTTTCTATAGGGCCCCATCTTTTAATAAATGCTATGCATACTTAGTGATTGGTAATGAATTAATTATTATTACAGATACTGCACAGTTATATTTTGGTTCTTCAAAATACTTCTATTCCAAACATTTCATTTGGTAAATGAGGAAATTTTGTTTTATTTTCTCCTAAATAACTGTCTATATAATTTGAGGTGCTTCCCACTATGCCTCTCTGTGTAAGAACTGTTTTTTGTCCATTTAAAGGGTTAGTGAACGTGATTTTAAAAGTTGGCCTTTATTTTTTTTTCCCTCTTCTACAGTGACTGTGTTGAGTAAATCCTGAGTAATGCACAGAAGCCTAAACTGATTTTTTTATTGAAAGATCTTTTATTTAAGTAAATGATTTGGCCTATTTATGAGAAATGGTAATAAAAATACTATTACATAAGCACTCTATTGACTACTGAAAAGGGAGGTGGGATATTTTATCACATCATTTAATAGGCAAAATGGATTTGTTTTTATTCTGTTTTAACCTCTCAATCTATGGAAAAAATCTGCTTTTGTTATTAGTTATGGCTTCAGAATTAGTAGGTCTATAGAATGTCCCGGAGAGTTCTAGTCTTTCAGGTATCTTCTCCACATGCTGACTGAGGAAGTTTGAAGACTGCCATAACTAATTAACATTTATGTCAACTGCATGGAGTGCACAATGGGTTATCACAATTGGAAGTCAGAATGCCAGAAGGGAAAAGTGAAAAAGCCTAGCAGCGACCATCAAAACAATTTAATGTCTTCCTTCGACCCTCAACAGAACAAGCTCTGGAGAAGGGATTTGCAAAGGAGGACTGGAATAGGAGGGTCAAAAATTATAGAAGGAAAAGGCTCCACAAAGATTCATTAGTTTCTGGCCAGGAAAAGAAGATTTATTTTTTGACTGGCACCTTTAAAATATTCAAAAGACAGTTTGACCTGACCTTTCTGGCAAATGAGTCCTCATCATTATATTTCTGAAGCCAAGAAATCAAAGTGCAGATCTCCTGCAGGACAGTGCTTCACCTTACTAAACCTTTATATAAAGCATGTTTATTATTTAGATTTCCTCTATCCAAAATCTAAATTCAATGAGTACCATCTCAGAAAAGCTTTTTGAACAGCATACCTCAATTGTAATACATTGCAAACTATATTAACCTGAATTCATATTCCATATTAGATATTTACTACCTGTGCAATTACTCAGCAAATCATTTACTCTACCTGGATCTCAGTTTCCTTATCTGTAAAATGAGATGATTGATTAACTAGTCTCTGAAATCCCTACTAGCTTTAGCTCCATGATAGGCAAAATCTAGGATTTACATAAGGAAATAAAAGAAATTTGTCTTTATTAATTTATTATTAAGCAAAGCAAAAATAGTCTACTATTAGTTATCCTCTTATCCTATAAGTATTTTTTTAATATGGGAGGAAAATCCATTTATATATTATCAATTGTGTTGTCAAATTATCTGAACCTGTAGGAAGTTCTTAAAAGGCCATAATTGGAATTTTGAAAAAAGGGACCAGAATTGATTTGGTTGTGCTGGGAAACCTATGTAATCACAGAGGGTAGAGCTGGAAGGCAAATGGAGTAGTGGTAACTACAATATTATATAGTAAAACACATTCCTTAGAAGTCATGAGTATATAGCAAAAGTTTGGGCAGTGTTATTGTATTTTAGCATATCAAGTCATTTGTGCTACTCAATTCATCTAGCTGTCTGGATTACCACTCGGCTTATTATTGACAATGGTTGATTGAGTCCTCTCTGCAAATGATTTTATTTTGGCAATTTTATTGTTCATTATTCCTGAGGAGGAGGGAAAAAAAAATAAAGCTGAAACTCAAATCAGACAAGGATATCATTTGATAGCATTTCCAGTTAAAGGCTTATTAATGGCAAAGTCATACTTTAATTAACCAATCTCCAAACCTCCTTTCATCTGAAAATAAAATTTAACTACTACTTGCCGTAGATTATCAAAAGCTGGTCACATTGAAATTATTGGCACTATCTCCATTTATGTTTCTAATAGGTAGCTTATTATTTTCTTTCCTGGATTTATCATTAGTCAGCAGAGCTCCTAACCTTCCTTCCTCCCAAATTTGTAAACTTAGTATAATTTTCAAAAACTCTGGTCTGCTCATTTTGATGTCTAATTCAGCACCAAGAATTCACAGTTCTTTCTCTGGATTTCTCAGGTAAACAGCCTTCTTTCCTGCAGATCTTCAGTCTAGATCCTAACTACTTTAAGTGTCATAGTTGTTACCTTACCAACATATTTTTCTTTAATACAAGTACAATAATAATTCCATTACAAAGTATCATTTTGATCATGCCTGTCTCAGAATCTTCAGAATTGCCTCAACTCAAATTCCCTCCATGTAATGCACTCAATCATTTCTTGCAACTTTAAAATTTGATATTACTTCATTCATGAAACCTTCTCAGCTTCACCATTTATTCATTCATAAATTCAACAATGTCTGAGTTCCTGTTATGTGAAAACTATTTGACTTGTGTTCCAGCAAATATTAAGTATATTTACATATCTCTGTAATAAGGGTGCATGCATTATCCCCATTTATACTTACATATATTTGACTCATTCTCCCATTGTGTTGCAATTTCCCAAAAGACAGAGGACTGTCTATTTCCTGCCTCCATCACCTAGTATAGTAATGTGCACATAATGTATACTCAATAAATATTGTATTGAGGAACAAAAATATTTCTTTGGCTTCTTTCAGTGTCTCATTAAATGCATTGTTTTACCTCAAGTTTAGCCTTATACTTTTTACAAAAATCATTGGAAAACCAAAGGTTTTCTTCCATTGGGAAAGGTAAACAAAAGAAAATCCATAGAAATCTAATCAATCTCAAATGTTAGTCCAAGATCCCCAAGATGCCTAAAACTCCTAACACCTGTTTTTTTTTAATTATACCATAACTCTAAAATTGTTCTCATTCTTTTGAAGTAGTTACATTTCTGAATAGTTTCTTTTGTTTAAATTTAACTGAATACATACTATGAACCTTCCCAATCATACTAGTGTGTTTCTGGTCTGGGGATTTATACAATTCTTCAATATTTCTAGAACTTATAGCTACCAATATTAAATGGGTATTAATTCTATATTAGAGATATCTCAATTACTACAACTGTCTTTGAGAGTTGATGTAGGAAAAAAATCACCATAAGGGTGGACCAGTCCAGAGGCAAAGATATATTTAAACTTAAAGTGACAAAAGGAAAAAGGAGAATAATAGAACATGGTTTATTTGCTAATATGATCTATTCATTTCTTTATATATATTATATATATATATGTATGTATATATATATAATATATATATGTATATATATATATTTGGAGTCTTTCTTGATTCTCCCAATTCCTTCATCTCATTTGGTGTAAACTGTCATCAAATTTTATAAAGGTCCCTCAGTTTCCCTTTTTCTTCAGCATTTTCATTCCTAGTTCTCTGGTCTAATGCTTAATGATAACAAGTCATGGCAAACCTCTCCCTTTCCTCTTTAATCCAGTCTATATACTGCTGCCAGATCAATCCTCCCAAAGCAACATTTCTATGATGCTGCTTCTCCCTTGTTAAAGAGTCTACAGAGATTCCTTGTTCTCTACTATATTGTTTTGACTTTTCTGTCTAATTTTCTGTCCCTTTCATCATCTAATACTACCTTTACTGTTCAAATTTGTTTAATATTTCTGTTTATAACCTCCTTTCTAATCATACTCAACTAAATCTAGATGTCCAGTTAGCTTCAGTTTTGCCATCTGAAAATCAGAATGGAGGACCTATGCAGCCAGCCCTGTTAGCTACCTATCAAAGTTTCAATCATCTGATACTGACTACTGGATGAATATATCTCCTTTAAACCACTACAACTTTGTTCATGTTATTTCTCCACCTGAATAACTCTTAGTAAAACAAGATTCTGCTTTCTCTTTCTCCATAAGTATTCATTCAAGCCTTTTTGTTGTCATTATTCAGTTGTTTCAGTTGTGTTCAAATCTTCTGGCTCTCCTTGGAGTTTTCTTGGCAAACATACTGGAGTGGTTTGTCATTACCTTCTCCAGATCATTTTACAGTTGAGGAAACTGAGGAAAGCAGATTAAATGACATACCCAAGAAGAAAGATTCGAACTCAGGAAGATTTGTCTTCATGACCACTGGTTCAGCACTCTTTCCACTGTACCACTTAGTTGCCCATTACGTTTATTATTATTATTATTATGACCACTTTATTATAATTCATATTCCAATGCTTGGTTTTCCTATCTTGGAATGGGTTAGGAAGAAGTTTCCAATTCACAAAGACTTTAATGACTTCTAATCAGATATTGAGATTTCATGATACTTGTTCTCTTAGAAACAATATTATAAATGATCTCTATTTTATCCTATCTATATCTTGTTTGTACATAGTTATTTACTCTGAATTCCTTGAAAAATTTGTCTTTTACCCCCCCCTTTGCATCCTAATATTTACCATAGAATCTGGCAAATATCAGAAGCTTAAATATGCTTGTTGACTGGCTGGGTTCATAAGACAGTAAATAAAGTTCTATTTTAATTATTTTTGTGGCTGGAATCATAAGTATTTAGAGCTGGAAGAGAACTTTGTGATCATCTACTTTAAATTTATTATCCTTTCCAGATAATCCAACCAAGACCCAAATGAAATGCCTGGCCTAGAATCTCACAGCTAGTTAGCTGCAGAATGCAGGTTAGTGTCTGAATCTCCTGTCTCAGTCAATATTCTGCACAATTCCATGCCATTTCATACTCTGTACAGTCTTTCAGTCACTATACAGTTTCATTGTAAGTATAGAAAATAATACTGCTGCAATTTAACAAAATATTAGAATAAGAAAGTTGAATAAATAAATTTTATGTATATATAGATATATATACACATAAAATTTATCTTGAATGTTCTTGAGGAAAAGCATGATTAATTAAAAAAATAAATGAATTACTTGGTTGTGATCCTAAAAAACTTATAAATACATTAAAAAAAATGCTAGAGGCTGATGGCACTCATTTAATAATGTCTTATTTCATTTTGACATATGGTTAGGAAAAAATATCCATGTGGCATAATTAAGAGTTCTTAAGAGAAGAAATGGAGAAGGAAGGGAGTTAAAGAAACTATTTGTGAAAATAGATTGTCAAGAGAAAAATTAACTGAGCTATGGCTGATTCTTGTCCTTTGTTATCAAAGAAGATCAAAATAATATCACTGTGTTAGAATGAGCTATTGGATGTCTGCCTGACTGATCAGTCCAATTCAATCTCAAAATACTCTTTCATAGGTCAGGCACAAATAGTTCAGGTGAACACTTGGAATGGGTTATCTAAACTTATGTATCTCATGTTTTCTTTGAGCTGCTTCAATTCTGCCTTTCTGCTAGAGCACAGCATACTCTCTGATGAGGGCATGACATTATGGGCTGGGTCTCCCATACTATATAATTAATTCTAAAGTTCTTAACGAGAGACTTTCAGGGTGTCCTGGTTTCACTTCTTCTGATCACTCTGTGAATGCTATCCTTATGTGAGTTCTCCATAAAATAGTCTTTTTGGCAAGCTTGAACAATATGACCAGCCCATCATAGTTGCAATCTCTGTAGTGTTGTCTGAATGCTTAGTAGTGAAGCTTGAAAAAGGACCTCAGTATCGGGTATCTTAATCTATCAGGTGACCTTCACAATCTTCCTAAGACTATTTAAATGGAAGTGATTCTGTTTCCTGGCATGGCACTGACAGACTTTCTGGGTTTCACAATTCTAAGCTTTAAGCAGTGAAAGACAGAAGATGATAAAAAATGATTAACCTTTGGGGGATGAAATAAGGGGGTAGGCATATCAGATCTGAAAGTTAGCTTCACTAACCACAATTTAGTTAAGGAAAACTTA
Source organism: Macrotis lagotis (assembly GCF_037893015.1). NCBI lineage: Eukaryota > Metazoa > Chordata > Mammalia > Peramelemorphia > Peramelidae > Macrotis > Macrotis lagotis. Next base: position 99,854,224 of record NC_133662.1, on the reverse strand, counting down.
GTTGCTGCTTGGAGCAAGATATAATGGGAGAAATAGGAGTTCAGGATTAGAAACAGAGTATCTTTCAATGAAAATTAGCAAATGAGAAGTTAATATATTTACTTTCATTTCCTATTGATTCTATAATATAATTTATACCCAAATTAAATTATCCACTGAACATTTTGGGTCTTAACATTTCCTGACAAAATCCATAAATGCTCTTTAAAGAAGCTAAAGGGGGGAGAAAATTGAGAATTATAGAGAAAAGTATGCCTATTTTCATAATAAAAAAATCAAACTATTATAATTGTGATATATCATTTTATATTTAATATTTGTATTATGAGTTCTTAGTCTTAATAAATATGATTATTTAATTTTATTATAATTATTTCTTTAAATGAATTATTTATTTTAATTGTTTAAATGAATTATTTATTTTATTAGGGTACTCTTCATTTGTGATTTTTTTTTATTAAAAGCATTATTCTGAGATGGGGACCAGACTGCTTCACAGACTGCCAAAGGAACATCAATGCCATAATTAAAAACAT